>NC_136503.1:8770655-8960655 GCF_053919585.1 Euprymna scolopes | reverse complement strand
AAAACTACCTTGGACCCAGCAAGCCATTCTCTCCCTGATTTTCCTCTACGGACAGAAACCACGCTAGATGATCTAAAGATCACGCCCTCCGAAGTACATGATATTATAAAAAACCTAGACACCTCAAAAGCATGTGAACCTGACTTCATCTCGACTATTAAAAAAATGCTCGGCTGAGTTGGCTCCTGTTCTCTCTAAACTCTTATTATTATGCATTAACGAATCTTGCTTTCCTGGCTGCTGGAAAACTGCTTGTGGTACAAATTTACAAAAACTCTGGCGAAAGAACTGACCCATTAAATTATCGCCCAATTAGCCTCATCCTTCTTTTCGCCAAAATATTTGAGTCCTTAATTAATCAAGCTCTAGTCTACCACCTTACAGCTGCTAAACTTCTGTCCGACCACCAATATAGATTTAGGCAAGTCCATTCGATGCAGATATTCTAACTGTAATCTCTGAATGTTTATACCAAGCACTGGATAAGGCAGGAAAGGGGAGGGCAGTAGTCCTTGATATATCTAAGGCTTTTGACAGGGTATGGCACGATGGTCTCCTCATGAAAATAAAATCCTCTGGTATTACTGGAGGAATTCTTAGCATAATTAGATCCTTCTTAAATGAGAGAAGAATCCAGGTTGTCCTCGATGGGCGTACGTCCAAAAAAATGGATACAAATGCGGGTGTACCTCAAGGATCGATCCTTGGATCTTTATTATTTCTGATATTCATAAATGACTTCGCTGATAAAATTGTCTCTGAGATGGGTATATTTGCTGATGACACCACGCAGGCACGTGGGGAAAACTAGTGAGCACATATCTAAGGTTATGGCCAAAACCCTAGAGGAAGACCTTCAGTCTGTCGTGGAATGAGGTAACGTTCAATGCTGCCAAAACAAAGCTCATTTCCTTTAATAATTACATAAAACCTTACCAATAGCTATGGCTAAAGATACTTTACCTGAGAGCATTTTGTTTAAGCTCCCTGGCTTAATGTTCACAGGAAACATGAGTTGGAATAGATACATTGAGATCATTGTTAAGGCTGCTGCAAAGAAGGTGGGCTCTCTCTATCATGCTAGAAACTTACTTGTGCCTGAAAGTATCCTGTACCTCTACAAAGCCACCATACGCCCATGTATGGAGTACTGCTGTCACATTTCGGCTGGTGCATCTGCTACTAGTCTCCTGCTCCTAGACAGGGTCCAAAAGAGAGTCGCCAACCTAATAGATCCTGAACTGTCATCTAAACTTCAGCCCCTGTCCTACCGTCGAAATCCTTCTGCCTGTTTTACAAGTATTTTAATGGTGGATGCTCTAACGAACTACTAGCCCTTGTACCCCCTCGACAAACCCGACAAGCAGCGAAGTCCCACCCCTATACAGTTGAGATCCCTAGATATAAGAAAACCTTTTTAATAGCTTCTTCCCCAGAACTGCAAGACTTTGGAATTCTCTTCCGGTTTCCTACTTCCCCAACTGTACTGACATGCAGAAGTTCAAGTGTAATGTGAACAGACATCTTGCTGCTAAACTCCCTACATAGTACCCCTGCAACTTAGGTCCTTGATAGTAACCCCCTACATCAAAGTGGCAATGTGCCTTGTTTGGGGTGAAAATGTAATTAAAAAGAAAAAATGTTAAAATGCTTGGCAGCTATGTTTCAAAATTCATCAGTTAATCTGTTTAGGAGTTAATCTTGTACATACAAATATACAAACATATGCACATACTTTGTGTGTCTGTGTGTATGTATGTATGTATGTATGTATATATATATATATATATATATATGTATAATGAAAGAATAGAAAACAGAAAAAAATAAATTATTTATGTTAAATTACTACATGGATATCTTAATGTCTAATGTCAACAAATCCATGTAAAGCCATTCTCTCAATAAATCTAAATTTGTCCCTTTCGTCTATTTTCAGTCCTCTTAGAGTGTTGTTCCTATTTACAATGCCTCCCCGCAGGACAAAGTTAGACACCAGGGTCGTTTTTTTAATGTGGAGAAAAGGAACAAAAATAAAAATTGTCTCAGTCGTGAAGGATTTCTCCTACACTGACAGAGAACAAGAAATTGAAGTGCAGCATCTGAAGAACAAATACTACACTTTGATTTTGTTCTGAAGGCCAAGCAGAGTGTTGTTCATTAATCAACTGAAAATCCATTCTTTGATTATTTTTATATTTTAATTTTTGTAAAAATAATTTCATTTTAATTATTAGCGACTTTGGAATATAATATAAAATAAAATATGGTTGGTGCAAGGGAGATAATCAATAATAGTAGCTATTTGAATTGTCTCCCGTGAGACAGATGATCCCGCTCTTTAAAAAGCAAAAAAAGTTACAATTCTTTTTTATATTATCTTATATATATATATATATATATATATATATATATATATATATATATATATATATATATATATATATATATTATCAGAAGAATACCTGTTTCAAGATAAGTAAAGTCCATGATGCTTAGCAGCTGTGTTCCTAAATTCAGATGATCAGTTTATCAGTATAAGTTGTTTTGTTTTTTCAGCATAACAATCCTTTTCAGGTTATCTAATACTGAATTCAGTAATTTTGGGAAAAAAAGTTTTTATGCTTCAAGTATTTTAGATCTTCAAATATTCCTTGTTTTGCTTTTGTTTTGTAGAGTAAAATTGTATTTGCTTTTGACTTTGCAGAACATGATTAAATGTTGCAAAGGAAAAAGAAGAAACATCAATATTTGATGCATTTAAGTCAGGAAGCTGATATTTTCAGATAAGAACTGCACACCTGTGGAATTCTCTTCCGTTCACCTGATTTCCAGCTGACTACAATATGGCCGTCTTCAAGTCCAATGTAAACAAGTTCTTGATGAGCCGTTCCCCTTAAGTTACCAAATTTACACTTCCAACGATTAATATGATATTGTCCTTTTGATCAATGTACACTCTTTAACCCTTATCCTCGAGTGGCCTCTGGGCCTTGATAAGTGTTGATTCCTTTGTAAAAAAAATAAAAAATAAAAAACACAAAAAAAACCCTGATCTTGTAGCATTAGAGATTTATACTTGAAATGGGCTCTGAATCCACTGTATTCAGTTTTTTCTTAAATTTGGAAATGGCATAAAAATCGTCTAACTTAGTCTATGTAAGTAACTTAAGTGTATAACCTCAAATATCTACATAAGAATGAAAGAAACTATCAAGTCCGACAGAAACTAATAGCAAATGCCACGGTCAATCTTTATAATCACTGGAGACTTAAGGACAGGCAAACACTGTTGAACCTCTTATCTATGGGAACATAAATGATAATCCTGGATAGTGAGTGAAGTGTTATATATTCTTAAATCTATCAGATAAATAAGGACAACTTTAATTTATATTAAATCTATCAAATCATCAACAGGGATTAGCTAAATCAGTTTTTTCGGTTTAAAATCGGATTTGAAAGATTTTAATATATTCTTCCAACTGTTACCGTCAGTTGATATTTTCAAATAGACGAGAGTTGCCAAAAGAAAACTGATTTATCTCCCTTGGTTTATTATTGGAATTTATTCTTGAACGTTATATTGGATGTAAGAGGATTTTAAAAGAACAGAATTTTTAGTAAGCTTCAGTGGCATGCAGCGACTCATTATATCTACCAGATCAGGTTGTCTAAAAACAGTGATTTCCTGACTAAAATACACTGCACATAAATGCTATTGTTTTTTTTTTCCTTTTTCGCAAAACTCAATCATGTTCTGCAAAACCAAGAAACAAAAACATTTTCCCCTTCCCCTTTTTTCTATCCTTCCCCTTTTTTCTTTCTTTTTATCCTTCTTTACTGTGGAGTATTAAAATACACACACTGCCACTTGCAGAGGATAAAAGTCCTGTTGGCCATGGGTGGCGACTCGTGATACCTTAGTACGGAATCCTGGCGTCCCTTGAGGCTTGCATTCACTAACATCCGTGGGCATTTCTCCTTACAAATACCCCAGATATCTTAGCACTAAGAGATACTAACCTACACTGCTCCATCCCCTCTAACTACTTTAACATGCCTGACTATCTCCCACTCTGCCGTAAGGACTCTGACAGACATATGCACGGACTTGGAGTCTGCATTCATAACACCCTGGACCCTTCCAACCACCCCCTGCCTGAATTTCCTTTGCGGACAGACGCCACGCTAGATGATCTAAAAATCACTCCTGCTCAGGTATACGCTATCATAAAAAACCTTGACACTTCAAAAGCATGTGGACCTGATCTCATCCCAGCTGTGCTATTAAAAAAGTGCTCAGCAGAAGTAGCTCCAGTTCTCTCCAAATGCCTTAATGAATTATGCTTTCCGGGCTGTTGGAAAACTGCTTCCATGGTATTAGTATTCAAGAATTCTGGCGAAAGAACTGACCCATCAAATTATCGCCCCATTAGCCTCCTCCCACTTTTCGCCAAAATATTTGAGACCATAATTAATCATGCTCTAGTTCGGCACCTTACAGATGCTAAACTTCTGACTGACAAACAATATGGATTTAGACAAGCCCGTTCCACAGCTGACATCCTCACTGTAATCTCTGAACGTATATACCATTCACTGGACAAAGCGGGGGAGGACAGAGTGGTAGCTCTAGATATATCTAAGGCTTTTGACAGGGTATGGCATGAGGGTCTCTTCAGGAAAATTAAATCATACGGTATCACTGGTAGAATACTTAACATAATTAAATCCTTCTTAGATAAGAGAAAAATCCAGGTTGTCCTCGACGGTCGTACATCTAAACAGTGTGATATAAATGCGGGAGTGCCTCGGGTCTATCCTAGGACCTCTATTGTTCCTAATATTTATTTATGACCTCCCCAACAAAACTGCCTCTGAGATGGGTATATATGCTGATGACACCACACTCTATAACAGGCATGACAGGAAAACAAATGAACACATAACTAAAGAAATAGCAAAAACACTAGAGGATTACCTCCAATCTGTAGTGGAATGGGGACATAAATGGATGGTCACATTCAATGCTGCCAAAACTAAACTGGTTTCCTTCAATAATTACTAATTACAAGAAACCTTCTCTACCACCAATAGCAATGGCCAGTGACTCCCTATCTGAGAGTACATTTTTTAAACTGCTTGGCCTAACGTTCACAGGAAACATGAGTTGGAACAATTATATTGAAAACACTGCCAGGGCCGCTGCGAAAAAGGTAGGCTCTCTCTACCATGCTAGAAAACTACTGACACCTGAAAGTATCCTGTACCTCTATAAGGCCACCATTCGCCCATGTATGGAGTATTGTTGTCACATTTGGGCTGGTGCATCTGCTACTAGTCTCTCACTCCTAGACAAGTTTCAAAAGAGAGTCACCAATCTGATAGGCCCTGAACTGGCATCTAAGCTTCAGCCTATGTCCCATCGACGAAACGTTGCATCCCTCTGCCTGTTCTACAAGTATTTTAATGGTGAATGCTCTGACGAACTGCAGACACTTGTGCCCCCACGACGTAGACACCCTCGACAAACGCGACAGGCAGCTAAATCCCACCCCCACACAGTAGAGATCCCTAGATGTAAAAGATCTTTCTACTCCAGTAGTTCCTTCCCCAGAACCGCTAGACTCTGGAATTCCATTCCAGTTCCCTGCTTCCCTAATTGTACTGACATGCAGAAGTTCAAGTGTAACGTGAACCGACATCTTGCTTCCCAAATCCCAACATAGTGCCCCAGTAGCTGCTGCCCCTGATAGTAGCTCCTACACCAAAGTGGCAATGTGCCTTGTTTGGGGTGAAAATGTAATATAAAAAAAAAAAAAAATTTGAAGGACTTGAAGGTCAGGATTTAGCACCCCCTTTCCCAACTCACCACTTTGGCCCTTAACTGTGTTAGACGGATAGTCGGAGAGGCCAATCCGATCACTTGGCTTGTCAAGCCCTAATACTTATATAAAACCAATCTACTTCATGCAACATACACATCAGACACTTCCGAAAATCGTCTGACTCTTAATTACAAACAAGCGATAAAACATAAGTATCAGAAGGTGGTGGCAATGTCAATCTATTAGTATGGAAAAGCTGCTCTATATATTTCACCAAATTCATTAGATACTATTGGTTACTCTTGAATATCATTATTTCACTTTCTGATTTTCGCTATAATAATGGAGAGGAATCAAAATGTTTACAAACATTCTCATTATTTATATTTGAATTCAATATTTTCTCTCAAAAAATTTGTGAAAATAAGGATATTTAAAAAAAAAAAATGTTTACCAAACTAATTTTTTTTTTTTTTTTTTTAAATTTAGCCTACACTTATTTGTTCATTTAATCTCTGAACAGTTTTCTTTTCAATTTTTCCATCATTTTATTTATGATAAACACTATACTTTCATACAAACAGAAATTAGGCAAAATTTATGACTTCCCCAGTGCTTGTTTACATACATGTCCATCGTAAAATTAAACCCTCATGTTTTCCCTTCTGTCAACCCAAGGAATAATGAGCAGCAAGCATGCATTGAATGACTTCAATGCATACACCTGTTTTTATTTAAGATATTGCACTTGTTCGCTTGCATTTGCAATAACCATTAACAAGTCTTAAAATATTATTTATCCACAAGTATTGAGAACATAAACATAATAAACATACATTTTTGTCTTTTTTCCAATCAAACAAACTGAGCCACAGCAAGGTGTGGCCGGGCACAGCTAGTTACATTATAAAGAAATTGTTTGCTGACATCAGATTTTTTTTTTTTTTTTTTTTAAAGATAGTAGGTTTAGATTAAAAAAATTGACTTTTATTATTAAAATCAAACTCTTTTACGAATTAAATAGATTTTATCGATTGCAAGCTATTTACAAAATATTTGAAACATGCAAAACAAATTGATCTACAAATGATTTTTATACGAAGTAGAATCGATTAAATATTTGAAAATATGAAGAACTTCAAGCATGAAAAACTTTTAACAAAATAAATGGAGTTGGCATGAAATAAGCTAAAAAGAGTTAACATACTCTAAGCCAATCAATCCTACAATAAGAAACATGTTAGAATCAGGTTTGGTACATTTCAGTGCGACTGATTTAGCATGTGGCCAACTCAACATCAGATTAGTGCTTGGTTGTTATAGTAAAAGTTTTTTTTGTTTTTTAAATTAATTCAGTAAACAAAGATTTTTTTTTTCTTTGGAAAAAATTGAAATAAAAAGTAAAAGAAAAATAATTTGATTAAAAAAAAAACAAACTTAAAAATAACTGTTTATTTAAAACAAAACACAAAAATAGACCATGCTCAGTCATCAACGACGAGATTATATTTTCATTTTTTTTTTTCTGAATTAACTTAATATTTTAAAGTTTTTTTTTGTTTTTTTTTTAATCCTTACAAATAAAATTTTCAAAAAAAAGTTTTGCAAAAACTTGATTTTCCTTAAAAACAGTTAAAGCAATATTGTTTTTCTTAATTTTGTTAAAACTTTAAAAAAATCTTTATAGAAATGTAACTGGCGTGGTTGACACTGAATTACCCCTCCCACGAATTGGAGAAGCCAAAACAGCCACATCCCATTCACATTAGAATCGATTGACAAAACATTTAAAAAAAAAAAAAAAAAGTTGTATCCTTCATTTCAACTTTACAATTTTTAATCTAGAAAAAAAAAATTCATGATTAGTCTTCATGTTTTGATTTGCTGTAGGCCAAACTATCTGGTTGAAACAAAACTTTTGTCCGTTTCTTAAGACTTCAAAACCAATTGTTTTTAATTGTCAAGGTAGTCACCCTTCATCTCTGTAACGTCTTTTCATTTATCCATAAGATTGTTAATTTTATGTATATAACAGCATTCAGATTTCGAACTGAAAATAGGAACTTATTTTCTTGAAATGAATCCTAATCCATACAAATTATGTTAAATGCTTCCAATGAGATTGTAATCAGTTGGTGTGAAAACTGGAGAATATGGGGGTGGGTGCATAATTTTACAGGCATACATTTTACATTCAAGTCTTGTTTGCAGTGTGAAATCTATTATCATTTTTAATCACGATAACATTAAATATAACACTGCACGAAAGAGCAAAAATCATTTCCATAAAATATGTGTGGGAGTTTATGTATCAACCACCATATTCGTTTATGTAACAACAGATGACTTCATTCTTTTTGAGAAAGACAATACTTAAAAAGATATTACCAGGTTTCAACAACAAAAAAAAACTTTTTCGACTAATGTAAATAATATAGTGGCCAAGGAACAAATGTGGTTATTTATAAAAATTTTTTTTTTTTTTTTTTTTAGGCAAACAATTCCAAGAAAAATTTAAAAATTTGAAAGGCAAACAACACTAAAAACAAAAAAATAAAAATGAAAACAGAGGTTGATATGCTGATTAAATGAAACAAACGAACAAACATGATTTACTTTGAAAGTTTGAAATGAGTCGATTCTTTTTTCTGTTCAAAACCTAATGGATTTTTTAAATGTGGCATAAAAAAAAAATTGAAAGAGATCATAGAAAAGAATGGTGACTACATTGATGAACAAATTTTTATTTTTTTGTGCTTTTATTTTTTTGGCAATATCTTTTTAAGTTTTCCGCATTTTTATACAAAATTGTTATTTTCTTTTTATTCTAGGAAAGACACAAAGCCCTTGAAAACATGGGCATTTCTGTGCAAACATCCGGCATCAAAGTGGAACAAAGCCGCTATTATTTGGTCAATCTGAATGCTGATCCTTCCCTCAATGAACTCCTTGTCTATTATCTCAAGGTAAAACAGCTTTTTTTTTCCCCCCTTTTTTATTTCCAAAATGTTGTGTGTAATACAAACCATAGAATAAACACGTTGATATCAAAATAATTCATCCATCTTGTGTATTACAACTGCATCCAGTTATAACACCCTAATTTGAGAGTATGGGGTTACTTTTGAGGTTTAATCTAACCTAGAGAGGTCCTAGCTGCCAGGATCATATCTAATGATTAAATAGAAACCATCATCAAATATACATCTAGAAAATCCACATAATTTTTTATAAAGTTCTAATCTTCAAATGGCATGTTTCAAAATTTGAGCCTTATCAAATTATTAGTTTACAAATTATTTAAGTGAAGTTGAAAACTTAAAAAAAAAACAATGTAAAACTCTTTCTGATCGGAAAAATACTGTTCTAACCAAGAAATGGCTTGATAAATGTTATGCAGACTCACATCAGACACAACAGTCAAGAGGTGAAATGTTGACTTTAAATGTGGTTGTTTATATACAAATGCTGAATTTTCTAACCACCTAAAATTTGGCGGCAGTTCCCAAAAATATCAAAATAGTTCATAAACTTATTTTGGCCAATCATAAACTGAAAGTTGTGTAAAAGATATAAGGCAATGAGTTCAACTCGCATGAACATTTGTCGATGAGAAAGCTGTGTTCAAAGTGGATGCCGCATTTGATCAATCGATCAAAAACGTGTTGATGATTCAGCGTGTTAGTTGCAATTGTTACAATGTGACAAAAAGGAGTTTTGCATCAGTATGTGACACAATGGATGAAACATGGATGCATCACTTCAATCTGGAATAAAATCAACAGTCAGCAGAGTGGACAGCAGCAGGTAAAAGCCAACCAAAGATGCAGACATTGGAAAAGGTTTTAGACTCTGCATTTTGTCATGTATAAAGTATTTAGTTCATCAGTTATTTTAAAATATCAAAGACCATCTCTCGTGAATATTGTAAAGCATTAATCGTGCGTTTGAAGGAAAAAAATTGCCAAAAATCGACGACAGATAGAAACATCTGCTTTTTCACTAACACAATACACTGTGTCAGAATTCAATTGCAAGGATTTCTTCCACACTCACACTTTTTTCCAAATCTGCCCTCCAACAATTACTGGTTGTTTGAAGACTTTTTAAAAAATGATCCAGGGAAAACGATCTGGCTTTGATGAAGTGATATCTGAAACTGAGGTGTATTTTGAAATCAAAGACAAATCATCCTATAAAAACGGCATTAGAATGCTGGAGAAGCGGTGATATCAGTTTCCTACGATGATACACTATGGTGATAAATAAGATCAAATTGCCAAACTTTCACAAAAAAAACACTCTACTAGCTACAACCACTATTTATAATTCCCTTCACTCTCTATCTGTGCCTAATTGTAAATGCAGATTCCATGAACAAAGCTTATTTTCTAGAACTGCACACCTGTGGAACACTGTTCTGCTAGCCTGCTTCCCAGTTGAATACAACATTGTAGCCTTCAAATCTAATGTAAACAAATTCTTGTTGAGCCGTCCCCTAAAATAATCAAATTCTATCCAATTTGCGCTATTAAACATTACTACACTACCACTTTACATTCTTTAACCCTTATCCTTGAGTGGCCTTCAAGCCTTGATAAGTGGTGATTCCTAAGTTAAAAGAACAAAAAAATCTGTTGTTAATAGCTTAAAATAAAAGTAAAATAGAATAATTTTGTGACCTTCAAAATTCTAAAGAAATTTCAAAGTATTCAAACTCTTGAATACAAAGTCATTTCAAGTAGATTTAAAATTCTTAGCAAATAGGATTTCGAAAGTTAAATTGAATTGTTGTTTTGTTTGGCTATTATATCTTTGAAACAATTTTTTTTTCTATGAAATGATTTAAAATTCAAAACCACAATATGAAATCTTTGTTTTTTTTTTTTTCTTTTCTTTTTGTCTACTGAAGAATGACCCCCCCCTCCTTTTCTATTTCTTATAATCCTATATATCTTGTTGAACTCTGAATCTTTGTCGAATGTGAGAATTTGCATATGATTTTGAATGGAACCCCTTTATTTAATCCATAGGGGAAGCATGCTTTCGATCCATTAGTCATGACTGGGTAGAATACAATTGCGAATTACTTAGGATTTCTAACTGGTCATGGCTGATGGAATGAGAGCATGCTATCATGTCGGTTAAATAAAAAAAAATTCCATTCGGATTCAAGAGTTGGACAGAAAGATTTCATGGTTTGACAAGATACACCTAAAGAAGGTCAGAGGTTATATTAGCCGAAACGTTGTGAAAACAGTACTCAACAGTAGTCTGAATAATCCAAATAATATGAAACAGTTTTTTTTTTCTAATCAAGCTTTAATAAAAAATAAATAAAAATAGTCTTGGTATGTATTTAAGCATCAACAGGAAATGACCCTATTTATGGGTTTTGTCCATTTCCTTTTCACCATTTTCTATTTGGTTTCATCAATCAACATCACAATTATTTTAATCATTTGAATTTTGCTGTTCAATAATTGAATTAAAATAAATATTTCAATTAGATGTTTTTATTTTACACAAGAAAATCACCGTATTAAGCATATAATAGTTTACTTTATTTTTGTAATCCATCTATTTTAAGGAATTTAAGACCTCTGCCAATGCCAGGTCTTGCTGCTAGTAATATATATATATATATATATATATATATATATATAACAGAAAGAGCTGACGTTACCCGGGATTGAACATCAACAAATGTTTCATATTTCCAATACTTTTGTCATCAAAATCGGTGAAATTGATAATTTTTTAATCAAAATAATTGTCTGCTCTAATAGAGGGCCCACTGCGTTGCACCGGGAGGAAACTTCACATATCTCCCTACAATGACTTAGTCTATAATTCATTTTAGTCTATATTGCACTGTAGAGAATCTATTGGTGATTTTATAGAATTTTCATATAATAGCTTGAATTAAAGTTTAAAATGCAAAAGTCAAGTATCAGGGTTCAATTGTGCTCTAAACAAAAATATTCATTTCAAATGCGCCCCTGTCATATCGAAGAACCTATTGTTGATTTTATATGCCGAGCCCTTCTGCTTGTGTTGTGATAAAACTCCTCAAATGCATGATGTTAGGCTGTATAAGGGTATTAACTTTGATCAAAATTGGACTGTTCTTTCTTTAATCAGGTTTTTTTTTTTAATATTGATTTTTGATATCGATACAAAATTTATTTAATAGCATTCTCAGACACATAAAGTACATTCGTGTGAAATTTAAAAAAAAAATCCGCCCAGCTGTTTTGGGATCCATACAGAATAAACTCATAGACCCACAAACAAAGTGCTTTTTATATATAAGTAGTGATAAGTGAAGATAGCAAACCTAAAAAAAAAAATGAGACTGCTTAATCCTTAGTAATTCTGAATGCTCAACATATAAATAATGAGTATGTTGATGGTTAAGTCATTAATGAAATCCCTTTTTTTTTTAATACATCAAAAAAATCAAGTGCTCTGTTTTTGCCATTTTCTCTTTTGCACATTCGTCTTTCCTTTTTCTATTTTCCAAACTACCTTTCCTCATTTTTTTTTCTTGTGCTTTGTTTTTGCGTTATTGAAACTTGTTTTGTGGAAGAATATTCGTTTAAGATGAAGCAAGGATGTGAGAAACTGAAGAGATTAAAGAAAGCCTTAAGCAGCATTGGTTTACTGACCCACACAAATAAGAAAATGACCCTGGTTTAAAATTAGATGATTACTGCAGTTCAGTCATAGATAGCTAAGTGTGGATTTTCACACTAAATGTATCCGGAATAGAGAAGCTAATTAGATTTTACACAGAATTGTGTGAAAATCCGACATTTTAATTTAAGAAATAAGCCCTCTAGGAATACAGAACTATATGAGCATCATTACTGTAGCAGGTAGTGGGGAGAATAGGTGGGTGTTCTTCTCATTTTCTCTCTCCTTTTATATATATATATATATATATATATATATATATATATGAAGGGCGTTGAATTATGTTGAAAAGAAATCAATAAAGTGCTCGATCGCAAATGTGAGAGCTAAAATGTAAATTATACGCTGCTGAAATAAATCAGTTTTTAAATAATTTGTGTATATGTGTGTTAGATTCTAATGTTTTTTCCTGTTTATGACACAATTACTGATTTTGTTCGAAATTCCTGCTTCTGATACATTTACCGATTCCAATTCTATTTAAATTTCTAAATATACACCTCTGGTGCTACCAGATCAGGCTGTCTACTGACTTCCTGAGATGAAACGCACCTACATAGATGTCTTTGTTTTTTTATTCCCTTTTGCAAAACTTAGTCATGTTCTGCGAAAACAAAAACAAAAACAACATTCTCCTCCCCCTCCCCTCCCTCGTTTTCTTTTTCCTTCACCTCCTCACCTTTTTTTTTTTTTTTTTTTTTTTTTTTTTTTTTTTTTTTTTTTTTTTTTTTTGCCTAGTTGGTAGGGCGATAGAACATACCAACTGCCCCCCTGCAGAGGGTAAAAATCCTTCAATGGGACCACCAGTTGACCGTTGGTGGCAACCCGTAATGCATTAAGAACGGGATCCTGGTGGTTGAGTGGAACATGCCTAGGAAATAATAACATGATACTACAACACACCACTTTGGCCCTTACTAGGCTAGACGGGAGGTTGGATAGGCCCGATCCAATCAATCGGTTGGTCATGACAAGCACTAATTCAGACAATCCAAACAAAAACACACTAACACTCAACATAAACAATAAACTGAATTAATAAGCGATGGCTGAAGGGTCAATCAAGCTGGGAAAAAGGTAACCATCAGGAATAATAAAAATACAGGGAAATCCCATACTTGGGTGGGCATAACCATATATTGTGAATGCTTGGAAACCTCCCCATGTTTGAGTATACCAGCTATGTAGCCCTGGAGAACCGAGGCGAATGGGATTTACCCCCTCATAGTTCTTCCCCATAAGGGGCTCCGAGGAGGGTGGGGAGCATGGCTGATGAATTTTTCAAAAATTATTATGAATACCAAAAAATCCAAGAGACCACACACAGAAATTGACTCTGACAGCGACAATGAAGATACAAACTTTCCAAGATTCATCGTGCTAGAAGCAACGTCTAATATACCGTTAACTAAAATGTCACCCTTCATTATCCAAAAGGTAATATCAAGCAAAATAACACCTAAAAATGTCAAAAAATTAAGGAATGGTACCATATTGGTAGAAGTACTAAATAAAAAACAGGCCAAAACTCTACTTCAACTACAAAAATTGCATGAAACAAACATCAAAGCTTATCCACACCAAACACTAAACTACTCCAAAGGAGTCATAAAAAACCAGGAAATCTCCGTCTGCACAACAGAAGAAATCAAAACAGAACTAAAAAACCAAGGGGTCACAGATGTAAAAAGAATCACATTTAAAAAAAAAGGAGAGGTAATATATACAAACACTTATATATTAACATTCAATTATCCTCAAATACCAGAGACCATCAATATAGGTTATGAAAGAACGAAAATAGAACAATACATCCCAAAACCTTTACAATGCTACAACTGCCAAAAGTTTGGACATAATAAAGACCAATGTCTAAGATTCTTCACATGTGGAAACTGCAGTGAAAAAAACCCAGACCACGATGAAGAAGACTGTCCAAATAAAACCAAATGCACAAACTGTCAAGAAGAGCACCACTCTCACTCAAAACAGTGCAAAATATATAAGCAAGAGAAGGAAATAATAACAATCAAATATCAAAAAAATATAACCTTCCAAGAAGCCCGCAAAGAAGTCACAAATCGCACCAAAAACTCATATGCCACAATAACCCAACAAGCAAACAAAATGTACAACTACAATGAACTAAACCTTGCTCCAGAAATTGCAAACCTAGCAAAAGAACTAAAGAACATACTTGAAGAATTAAAATCTTTTTTATCAGAACTGAAAATAAACTCCAACAGCCAAATAAAAGTCAGAAACGAACAACCCAGTATAAAAGAAAACGAAACAAAGGAAATCAGAAAAACTTCCATCAATATTGAGGAATCAATCCCTAAAGAAATGAAACCTCCTCAATTATCAAAACGTGAAAGATCCAAGTCACAAACAAGGACAAAAACAGATGTTAAAAATAAACACACAACAACAGAAAAAATGGAAATAGAACAGAACAACAAAAAAACTACCCCCCAAAAACAAAATGACAAACAAAAAACAGAATTAGTATTAATTGAAAATGAAAATAAATTTGAACTAGTTGAAACTGATAGCCAAAAAAGACAGTCAAGACAAAGTAAATCTAAAAGTCCCAGACCAAAACCCAAAAAAAGCCTCTCACCAGAAACAAGAAACAGACCATCCACTTCCAAAAGAAACACCCAAACTAACATCGAAACTATGGACGTAGACATAAACACCAACAGTCCAAAACCAAAAGAAAATATAAACCATGACTAACAAAATCCTACAGTGGAACATAAGAGGATTAAAAATTAATATCGAAGAAATGCAAATACTTATCAAATCCTTATGTCCTGCAATAATTTGCCTACAGGAAACACACTTAAAAGAAAATGACAAAATTAACATAAAACACTACTCAATATACAACCACATAAACAAATTATCATGCAAAGCCACCGGTGGATCATCAATACTGATAAACGAAAACATTCCACACAGCAAAGTGAACTTAAAAACAAATATGCAAGCTGTTGCAATAACTGCAACACTACACAAAACAATAACCCTATGCTCACTCTATATACCACCAAATGAAACAATAAACGAAACTGAATTAAACAATATAATCAAACAACTACCTAAACCTTTTCTACTGTTGGGAGACTTCAATAGTCATAATATATGGTGGGGCAGTAAAAAAAACAACAAAAGAGGCCAAACCATAGAAAAAATAATTAACCAAAACGATCTATGCCTACTCAACAACAAAGAGAATACATATATGCACCCACCAACGGGAACCCTATCAGCAATCGATATAACACTATGTGACCCAACTATATACATGGATTATAGCTGGAGAACACATAAGGATGCATGCGGAAGTGACCACTTCCCAATCATAATAGAAAACGAGAATCCCAAGCCAGAAGACAAAACACCCCGCTGGAATTTACAAAAGGCAAATTGGGAAAATTTCCAAAATACATGTCAATACAGATTAATACCTGAAGCGAATCCTGACTTAGAACACATCACATATTTCAGCAACACCCTACTCACAATAGCCGAGGAGAACATACCAAAAAGTTCCACTACTACAAAATATAACAAACCCTGGTACAATAAAGAATGCAAAGAAGCTATAAGAGCCAGACGTGCAAACCTAAGGAAATTTAAAAACAGTCCAACGAAAGAAAATTTGGACACCTATAAAAACAGCAAAGCCAAAGCACGGAAAACTATCAAAGAATCAAAACGGAACTCGTGGAAAGATTATGTAACAAAAATTAATCAAAACACAAAACCCAAAAAAGTATGGGAGATGGTCAGAAAAATAGCAGGAAAAAATACAAAGAACCCTATTAAACACCTTATATGCGACAACACAAAGATTACCGACAAACAAAATATCGCAAATAAATTAGCAGAACAATTCTCAATGAACTCATCATCAAAAAACCAAAATAAAAAATTCCAAGCTATAAAGAAAAATGAAGAAAAAATAAAAATAAACTTCAAATCAAAAAATGAAGAAAACTACAATCAATTATTCAACAGTGCAGAACTAGAGGAGGCAATAAACAAATCTCCCGATACAGCAGTCGGCCCCGACGAGATCCATTATCAATTCCTCAAAAAACTACCAAAACCATCACTGGACTACTTATTACAAATTTACAATGAGATATGGATAACTAACAACATTCCAAAAAACTGGAAGCAGGCAACAGTAATCCCAATACCCAAACCAAAAAAAGACCATACAAACCCAACAAACTACCGACCCATTGCACTAACTAGTTGTTTGTGCAAAACTTTTGAAAGAATGATTAACGAAAGATTAAATTGGTACTTGGAAAGCAAAAATCTAATTACAGAAAGCCAGTCGGGTTTCAGGAAAAATAGAAGCCCCACCGATCACTTAATAAAACTGGAAACACGCATAAGAGAAGCATTTGCAAAAAAAGAACATCTAATAGCAATTTTTTTTGACATGCAAAAGGCGTATGACACCGCTTGGAAATACGGAATCCAAAAAGACCTGTATGAACTAGGACTTAGGGGTAGAATGCCAGAAATTATCAGAAATTTCTTAACAAATAGAAACTTCCAAGTACGGATGGACAACACTTATTCAGTCCAAAAAGATCAAGAAATGGGGGTCCCCCAAGGCAGTATCCTGTCTGTCACCCTCTTCAACATTAAAATAAACAATATTATAAAAAACATAGACCCAGGAATTGAAAATGCCCTATACGTGGACGACCTACTTATATACTACCAATCTAAATATATACAAACAGCCGAACGCAAACTACAACTCTGTCTGAATAAAATAAACAAATGGGCCATAGAAAATGGATTTACATTCTCAGAGGAAAAAACTAAATGCATCCACTTTTGCAAATTACGAAAATTCCACCACGACCCCAACCTGAAACTGGATAACAAGAACATCCCACTTACCGACCAACATAAATATTTAGGTATTATATTTGATAAAAAATTGAACTTTATACCGCATATAAAATATTTAAAAGCAAAATGCCAAAAGACAATGCAATTGATCAAAGTCCTAGCACACACCGATTGGGGTGCAGACAAAGTCACATTTTTGTTTTATATCATAAGTTGCTTAAAACGTGATTAGTTAAAGTTCAGAATAAAATCACGCTTTCTCTTAACGGTTAATTTAAAAAAAAAAAAAAAAAATCTTCTGAACGCTATTAAAAGTTAAATTCTTCACTAGTTTGGAGACGGAATGCGTTGTTGTGATAAGTGATTTTCTCTATTAATTCGCACTTTTTATTTTAAGATTCAAATATTAATAACTACATTTTATTTCAGTATTTAATTTATGTATTTCTGTTGTATTAAATGCTAGCTTTAATTTTTTTTTTTTTTTTTTTTTTTTTTTCTCGTCCATAAATGTTTATCTACCAAGTTGATCTTAAATATTGTATAATCAATCCATTATATTATCATTTTCAGTCCCCCACCCCTAATTTCTGGCTCCCATCTTATCTCGCAATTATAACGTCACCAACTAACTTCGGAAGAACCCCCCCCCCCCCATCCGATTTTGTTTTATATCATAAGTTGCTTAAAACGTGATTAGTTAAAGTTCAGAATAAAATCACGCTTTCTCTTAACGGTTAATTTAAAAAAAAAAAAAATCTTCTGAACGCTATTAAAAGTTAAATTCTTCACTAGTTTGGAGACGGAATGCGTTGTTGTGATAAGTGATTTTCTCTATTAATTCGCACTTTTTATTTTAAGATTCAAATATTAATAACTACATTTTATTTCAGTATTTAATTTATGTATTTCTGTTGTATTAAATGCTAGCTTTAATTTTTTTTTTTTTTTTTTTTTTTTTCTCGTCCATAAATGTTTATCTACCAAGTTGATCTTAAATATTGTATAATCAATCCATTATATTATCATTTTCAGTCCCCCACCCCTAATTTCTGGCTCCCATCTTATCTCGCAATTATAACGTCACCAACTAACTTCGGAAGAACCCCCCCCCCCCATCCGATTTTGTTTTATATCATAAGTTGCTTAAAACGTGATTAGTTAAAGTTCAGAATAAAATCACGCTTTCTCTTAACGGTTAATTTAAAAAAAAAAAAAAAATCTTCTGAACGCTATTAAAAGTTAAATTCTTCACTAGTTTGGAGACGGAATGCGTTGTTGTGATAAGTGATTTTCTCTATTAATTCGCACTTTTTATTTTAAGATTCAAATATTAATAACTACATTTTATTTCAGTATTTAATTTATGTATTTCTGTTGTATTAAATGCTAGCTTTAATTTTTTTTTTTTTTTTTTTTTTTTTCTCGTCCATAAATGTTTATCTACCAAGTTGATCTTAAATATTGTATAATCAATCCATTATATTATCATTTTCAGTCCCCCACCCCTAATTTCTGGCTCCCATCTTATCTCGCAATTATAACGTCACCAACTAACTTCGGAAGAACCCCCCCCCCCCATCCGATTTTGTTTTATATCATAAGTTGCTTAAAACGTGATTAGTTAAAGTTCAGAATAAAATCACGCTTTCTCTTAACGGTTAATTTAAAAAAAAAAAAAAAATCTTCTGAACGCTATTAAAAGTTAAATTCTTCACTAGTTTGGAGACGGAATGCGTTGTTGTGATAAGTGATTTTCTCTATTAATTCGCACTTTTTATTTTAAGATTCAAATATTAATAACTACATTTTATTTCAGTATTTAATTTATGTATTTCTGTTGTATTAAATGCTAGCTTTAATTTTTTTTTTTTTTTTTTTTTTTTTTTTTCTCGTCCATAAATGTTTATTTATCTACCGAGTTGATTGCAAAAATAGATTACCTAATTGTACTCATTTTTAGTTCGTGGGAGGGGAATCTATCACCATACTTTCCCTTAAACAGGTCCGTTGGACTTTTATTAAGTACAATACTTAATAGTTATTTTTTATTTTTTATTTATTTATTTATTTATTTATTTATTTTTTATTTTTTTTTTTTAATGGAGAGTAGAAAACGCATTGTGGATGCGTTATCGGCAGCTCCTGTTACTCTCGCTTCTTCTTATTTGTCCCTCAGTCCTCATTTTTAAATGAGTGATTTTTCTGACAAAGGGAGAAGAAAAAGCTGTTTTCTAGGTTGGCAGTATTTTTGCGCGAACAGTTGGCAGAGTTGGTGGAAATTTTCTGTTTCTATGTCTATCCTTGTAGCCATGTCACTAGTAAGGGTGCTGGAGGTAAACGTTTTGTCTGGGCTGACGTTATCCGCCTGATAGTCAGGGACCCGAACCTTGGATTAACCACTAAGGAGGCTGTCCTATCAGCAGGTGCAAAGTACTGGGGCTGCTGTAGTGCCATTTGGTGAATGGAATCTGGACCATGCAGTAGCTTCTGGTGGGGCCTCTCGATGCCATACTAGTGGGTAATTGTTACGGCTTTACCTTATCATGTGGTACAAAAAAAAAAAAAAAAAAAATTCTTCGTTTCTTTTTCTCTCTTAGTTTCCCCTCTCTGTCCTGCTCTAAGTAAATCTGTCGACCTAGTCCACAAATTCCAAAATTTCATCATGACAAGTTTCAAGAAAAAATACTCGATTAAACCCGGTTCTCCAACTTCCAACGTAGACCCCTACTACCATGTCTCCTTCTCCAACATCAGGGGTCTACGTTCTAACCTTCCAGAGGTTGAAACCCAATTACAGGAGACTAAACCAGACCTTTTATTTTTAAGTGAAACTGGCATTGGACAGGCTATTTCCCTTGATGAGTTTGCAATTACAGGATACTCTAACTTAACTTCTAAATCTGACCCCCAAGATCGCCATGGGCATGGAATATGTGCCTATATTAAAGATAGCTTTCCATGTGGGAGGGACATCTCCAGGGAAGATCCTAACTTACCTTATATGTGCTTCCGGGTTGCTTTAGCTCACACTACTGCATTTATATTTACTCTCTATCGCCCCCACAACAGCGGAGTTACTATCTTTCAAAGCATATCTGAGAAAATTGACCAAGTCCTTTCTACTTATCCTTCAGCTAACATTCATGTATGTGGAGACTTCAATGTTCACAACGTCGAATGGTTGACCCACTCAAACAAGACCGATGATGAGGGGAGGTTCTGTCATGATTTCTCCATTGCCTATGACCTCACTCAGATTGTTCAGGAACCTACCCGTGTGCCCGATAATGACGGCCAGTATGCGAGCCTACTAGACCTTTTTCTCACAACTTGCCCTGAACTATGTTCAGTTTCTGTTCTGTCGCCTCTTGGATCTTCCGACCACTCTGTTGTATCAATTAAGATAAAAATGAAATGTAATAAGTCCCCAGACGTACCTCTTCATCGTACAGTATATCGATACACTAAGGCTGACTGGGATAGCTTCCGTACATTTATATCTGATCTACCTCTGCATTCCATGTTTAAAAAGGATGTGTCCTCTATAGTATTAGACCTAACTGAATGGTTAATTGTAGGTATTGACCATTTCATACCCTCTAAAAAGTTTCAGCAAAAACCTAACAGCCAGCCTTGGTTCTCTCCAGAATGTGCTGCTGCCATTGCGCACAGAAATCACTTTTTCCACTGCTTCAAACGTAATAGATGTATGGAAACTAAAGCCGTTTTCAGGACTGCCAGCAACCATTGTAAGAAAGTAATAAGGAACGCAAGAGAGTTGTATGCTCAATCTGTTAAGTCCAAAGTAGCTGAGCAGCGGCTTGGTTCCCACCAGTTTTGGCAAATAGCAAACAGAATCCTGAACAGAAGCGTGTGCTCCATCCCAACTATTATCAATGGATCTGAGGTAATCTCGTCAGCATCAGACAAAGCCAAACTCTTTGTCAAGAACTTTGCAGCTAATTCTACCCTTTGCGACCAAGACCGCCAACCCCCAATATTTCCTCTTGTATCAGAAAACACGCTATGTGATATACGTATATCTGTACGTGATGTTGCCAAGCTAATCAAAAACCTTGATTCCAGTAAAGCAACTGGCCCTGATGGTATTCCAATTATAGTACTCAAAAAACTTCAACCTGAACTAGTGCCCATACTTACAAAACTGTTTAAACGTTGTCTTAAGGAGAATAGTTTCCCATCTCCCTGGAAAATCTCATCAGTATGCCCTGTATTTAAGAATTCAGGTGATCGCTCATCCCCCTCTCAGTACAGGCCAATAAGTCTCCTGTGCGTCATGAGTAAGTTGCTAGAATCTGTATTAAATACAGAAGTAATCAAACATCTCAACAAAAATAACCTTCTTAGTGACACTCAATATGGTTTCCGTTCTGCTAGATCTACAGCAGATGTCCCTACAGTTATATCGCATAGGATTAGCAAATCTCTCGACGGTGGCAATCTTTCTAGGGCAATTGCTCTTGACATATCTAAAGCCTTTGATAGGGTATGGCATAAAGGTTTACTTCATAAGATCGCTAGCTATGGTATAGCTGGAAAAGTCTTCTCAATTATTAAATCATTTCTTTCTGATAGGTTCATAAGAGTAGTAGTTGAGGGGCAAAAATCAGAAGCTCACAATATTAATGCCGGTGTCCCTCAGGGATCCATCCTGGGCCCAACTCTTTTCCTGATCTACATTAATGATCTTCCAAATCATATCCTTACATCATTTGTAGACATTTATGCTGACGACACTACCATTTATGGTACCACATCTAAGACAGTAAACGAGCAAGTTCTCTCCAATTCTCTCTCCTCTGATCTTGAGCACGTAGTACAATGGGGAAAGGAGTGGCTGGTTACTTTTAATGCATCTAAAACCAAGCTTCTCTCTTTACATCATCAACATTCTAATCCACATTTGTCATCAATTGAAATGAATGGCTCTCGTCTTCAGGAGGCCTCAAGTTTTGACAAGCTTCTGGGCTTGACCATTACTCCTGATCTTAAATGGAACACGTATATCAAATCTGTTGCCAAGGCCGCTGGAAAAATGGTGGGATCTTTCTATCGATCCAGTAGATATCTCACTGCTGATGCTATTCTCTATCTATATAAGAGCCAGGTACGTCCAAGGATGGAATACTGTTGCCACATCTGGGCAGGAGCTGCTAGAAAGAACTTGTCCTGCCTTGATAGAGTTCAAAATAGACTTCGTAGCCTCGTAGGAGATGTCCTTTTCTCCTCCTTGCAACCTCTATCTCACAGAAGAGATGTTGCGAGTTTGTCTCTGATGTATCGTTATTTTCATGGAAAGTGTTCAACTGAGCTTCAATCTATGGTCCCCCCTCGCCAAACTTTCACAAGAAACACTCGTCTAGCTGTAAACACTATCAATAATTTCCCCCACTCTTTATCTGTGCCTAAACCTAAACGTAGATTCCATGAACAAAGCTTCTTTCTTAGAACTGCACGCCTGTGGAATTGTCTTCCGTTTTCCTGCTTTCCGGCTGACTACAATATGGTTTTGTTCAAGTCTAAAGTAAATAAGTTCTTGATGAGCCGTTCCATATAAGTTATTAAATTTACCAAATTTTCATTACTAATGATTACTATATTGACCAACTTCTACTGTACACTCTTTAACCCTTATCCTTGAGTGGCCTCTGGGCCTTGATAATGTGGTGATGCCTTTGTAAAAAAAAAAAAAAAAAAAAAAAAATCTAAAATGGACTATGGATGCTTCATCTATGGAGCAGCAAGGAAGTCCTACATAAAAGAACTAAATACAATCCACCATCAAGGATTAAGATTAGCCTTGGGAGCATTTAGAACCTCTCCAGTAGAAAGCCTCTATATAGAGGCCCACGAGCCTCCACTGATTCTAAGACGACAGAAGTTAGCGCTACAATATTACCTAAAGCTGGTATCAAGTCCAACAAATCCTGCATATCAATGTACCCTTCACCCACAATACACACATCTCTTCAACAAGAAAGAAGATATCAAGCCCTACAGCCTCCGGATAAAAAACCTTCTCACAGAAGCCCAAATGGACATTACAAAAATACATAAATATAACAAATCAAAAACTCCACCCTGGATGATCAAACAACCACACATAATATTAAAATTAAATAAATATCCCAAAACGAAAACCCACCCATCAACCTTCCATGAAGAACTACTTATCATCCAGAATACATACAAAGAATATACACAAATTTACACTGACGGATCAAAAGATGGAGATAAAGTAGGATGCGCAGCCATCCACAAAAAAATAAAACTAAAGAAAAGGCTCCCAAACGAATCTTCTATTTTCAGCGCAGAAGCAACAGCCATAGATTTGGCACTGAATATAATAACCAATGATGACCATCAAAAATATATCATATTTACTGACTCACTTTCAATACTCATATCTCTAAAAGAAAAAAAAATGACAAACCCACTTATTACAAAATTGCTAAACAAAATAGATGCCATAACCATGAAAAAAAACATTATCTTTTGCTGGATACCAAGCCATATCGGCATATACATGAATGAACAAGCAGATAAGGCAGCAAAGGAAACTCTGCAACAAAACCACATAAGTGGAAAAATCCCCTATACAGACCTAAAGACTAAAATAAACACATTTTTGAAGAGAAAATGGCAAGAAAACTGGAGCTCATGCACCAAAAACAAACTATTCCAAATAACACCAAATATTGGAACGAGAGACACCAAAAAGTTAACAAGAAAGGAAGAGGTAGTAATGACCAGACTGCGAATAGGTCACACTCACATCACCCACTCACATCTACTAAAAGGGGAGGAGACACCAAACTGTATAACGTGTCAAGAACCCTACACAATACACCATATACTGACAAACTGCATTGACCTTGAACAAATCCGAACAAAGTATTACCAAGAAAAAAATCTGAAAACAATATTAAACAAGATTGATCCCCAAAAAATTATCAATTTTCTGAAAGAAACTAAAATATACTCAAAAATATAAGGAAAGACCCCCCCCCCACAAAAAAAAAAAAAAAACCTTAAGAAGAACAAACCAATATTTAACACAACATAACGAACCTTTCGGCATTAAATGACCCCAAAGTGGTTGATATGCCGTAAAACAAAACAAACAAACAAACAAACAAATATACAGCTGTTTTTGTTGGAGGAAGTTTGGATTACCACAAAAATCCATGTAAAATGTGCATATAGTTTCACAAATGTAAAAGTACAATTATGGGTGTGGCTTATACATTTTAGTTTTACTGGTAGTTTAAAATCAATAAATATTTATAATTACATCATTAATATGAACTAAAAAAAAATAAGTTTTAAACAAAAACAAGGAAGTAACGATAAAAAGAATCGTTTTGGGCATCGGAAAAATAGTCATAAATTTTTCAGATAACGATTCCGATAACCCAAAATGTTCTGATTTTTTCAATTCCCCGATTGACCATTCCAACATATATATATATATATATATATATATATATATATATATATATATATATATATATATATATATATATACACACATAGTTGTATGAGTTGATATATTTATAGAGAAGGGTGTTAAATATCGGTTAATGAGCTGAGCTTATATTGATTTAAGTTTGTTGATAGGTAACAAACAGCAATAAGGCAAGAAACTACCAGTGTTGCTCGTTAATTGTTAACTGAAAGCGACATGATTTGAAAACTAAGTTTATGAAGTTCAACTTTAATATTAATGATATATATCTGCATACTTTTTATATCAAGTTTTTAAGCTATCTTATGTCCAAATGTGTTCACGACTTGTGAAACACCCTGTATATCTCCAAATTAATTTGTCAGCTCACTATTGCTTTGCAAAGTTCGCTACTTGAATCATGAATTAAAAATAAACATTTCAGTCATGATTTTGTTGTGAACACGAAACAACGTTTTCTTAATTTATTTATAGAAATAAACATTAACATTTTGGTGATTTTGATACAAATTTATTTTAAAAAAAAAAATCAATGTGTCTTTTTACTTAGATTGCAACTTGGTGAAAATCAAATTGCTCCCCCTAATGAAAGGAACATTTGAACGCAAATGTCTAATATTTGTCCTGGAAAAAACATTGCAAAATAGAACTATTTATTATATGAAAATCAAAAAAGGCAACCCACAGTAGGAATTAATAAAATGTTCTTTTTTAAAACCGAGATGCAAATTAACTTTGTGCCTGATGCAGCATATACATTAGCAGTGTGTAAAAAAATCAAAATATCGTGTACCCATTGTGTACAGTTGATACAGTTGCATTTTAATCACAGAATTCTTGTGAATGTCTGCTCGACTTGATTGGAGACTGACGTAAATCGCTAGAGTATGCGGAGCGCCAATCAAGTTGACTAACCAATCAAAAAAACGATAATAAATGTGATTAGCCAATAAGAAGCAATTTAGACGACTTTTGATCAATTGGAAGAAAAAAATAGGTTTTTAATTTTAATCAATCATAACAATGGAACACACAACGAATTTAATCAGTCTAGATAAAATATTACAGAGCATGTCCTAAAATATTGTCAAGAAAACAAATTCCATTGGAATTGAGGTGCCGGAAATGTGTCAGGAAGTGCAGCGTAAAAGAAAAAATAGCTTCTGCTCACGATGGTTTCGCTTGGACGCGTACAAATCCTAATTCCAACCCCAAAACAAATAAAAAAAATATAACCAGTGCGTAAGTTCTTAATCACGTGGAAAAAAAAAATAAAATAAAATAAATAAATAAAACGATATTTATGTACATTGTTGTTTTATTTAATTTTATCGTTTTCTCAATTTTTTTTAATTGTAACTAGTATCTGGTAAATGTTACTTTTTGTCTCCTAGCATTTTTACTTTGATCAGGTTTCTTAGTAGTTTTACATTTGATTGGCGTTCGATGTATTCTGTTAGTTTACAGCAGTTTCCAGTCGAGTCTGAGCTGACATTTTGGTGCTTAAAATGCAACAGTACTGTAACGTTGAATTAACGTGAAATGGTTGCTTTCACTTTACAGTTAGTGTGAGAAACCTACCCAAATTTCACATTTATTTTATGTATGTACACATGTAGTGTTATTAGATTATCTTGATAGTGCTCAGACGTAATTACGGTATAATCATGTTGACACCCCAGTTCCCGTTAGATTACTGAAGTTAAGCAATGTTGTATCTGTTCAGTACTAAATGGGTGACCATTTGGGACTTCCAGGTGCTGTATGTGCTCTCTGCTTATCTCGGCATTGTTTCCGGTCGTCCTGAACTTGTCCTTGCCACTGGACTCAAACAGTGTCGATTCAGGAGAGATGTGGTTGGGAATTGCGCAATCTCTGCCACACAATTACATGTGCAACTGCTCTTACAAGGAGTACTCTTTGTCTTCCGAGACTGAACGGAAGCATCGCTCAAGACGTGAGAATAGAGCTTCGTAACAGTATGAAAATCTATTTATGTCAATTTAGGTACACAAGAGCATTTCTATTTAATTCCTGAAGGAAATCATGAGGTTAAATGCACGGATGTATTGTTTGTGATTGCTTTTATATCTAAGTAGTGTTTATTCTAAATACTAATCTGATTTGCTTTATTGCAGTCGCACACCATATTTCCATACATCTAGAGATTTCCTTCACAGGTGATGCATGTGTTATATGTACTTTAGTTAATCGGAATTGGAAAAATCAGAACATTTGGGGGTATCGGAATCTGAAAAAAATTTGTGCCTATTTTCTGATGCCAAAAACGATTCCTTTAATTGGCTTTTTATTTGATTTTGTTTAAAACGAAACCTTTCACTGCTGGTAGAAATAATAGATATTTATTGATTTTAAATGACCAGTAAAGCTAAAATCTTTAAATTATCCACCACAAGTGTATTTTTATGCTTGATCAAATATCTGCATATTTGATATGTTTTTTTTTTTTTTTTTTTTTTTGAACAGTAATTTGGAAAAAATAACTTTATAGTTAAATATTTAAATATTTATAAAGAATCAAAATCAGGAATTTAGTATGGAATCAGTAATTGTACTGAAATCGGGAAAAATATTGGAATCGTTCAATCGCTAATATGTACACACACACACACACACACACACACACACACAAGGGTCGTTCCAAAAGTAATGCATCCTATTTTTAATTATTTTACTTAAAAAAATGTTGAAGGGCTATGAAGATAGGGGTGGTAATATAATGTTGAAGGGCTATGAAGATAGGGGTGCTAATATAATGTTGAAGGGCTATGAAGATAGGGGTGGTAATATAATGTTGAAGGGCTATGAAGATAGGGGTGCTAATATAATGTTGAAGGGCTATGAAGATAGGGGTGGTAATATAATGTTGAAGGGCTATGAAGATAGGGGTGGTAATATAATGTTGAAGGGCTATGAAGATAGGGGTGGTAATATAATGTTGAAGGGCTATGAAGATAGGGGTGGTAATATAATGTTGAAGGGCTATGAAGATAGGGGTGCTAATATAATGAGCTTTTGTGTCCCAAAATTTATTTTTCTGCATAATCACCACCATTCTAACTGCACTTTTGCCAGCAATAGGGTTGTGATTATGCATGGGCATCTGGAGCACACTTTGTCACTCGCATCTCTGTTGCCATTCTGAAATCGACGAACCCATCTCCTGTGTTAACATCAGTTTTGTAAGCATTTAAAAGACGCCCGTCAATGCTGATCAGCTAAATTTTTTCTGCATGGAGAAATTCAATGATGCCTCTCATCTTCTGACACATGCTCATGACAGGGGTTGCTTCTACAACAGATGAAAATTTCAGGTCATGAATGCATAAGTTCAGTCATCATAACAATGCAATTTGCAATCCCCTCTGATCCATTCAGGCAGAAAAAAATAGGAGGCATTACTTTTGCAACAACCCATGTGTATATATATATGTGTGTGTGTGTGTGTGCATGTTGTTTTATATGAAATACTTATGAAATAATATATTATAATATTAGTTTCACTATTTCCTACTTCAGCAAAAGTTCAAAATATGAGTATAGGTTAATAGTAGTATATAGTATACTTATGGCAAGCAAGTTGTGCTGAATCAAATATTTGTGTTTTAGTAAAAGTTTTTAATTTCTACAAATAATGGTACTTGTGCAGTATAAGTGTGCTATTAGAATCGTCCAAGCGGTTTACAAAAATGCAGGAAGTTGCCAAAACATTGAACAGCTTAACTTCAATAAAAAAAATATGCTTTATTATATAAAAAAAAAAAATCTAAATATTTATCTTTTATTTTGAACAAAAAATCATTAGAAATTAAAAAAAAAAATAATTTACTTCAGTATCAGTTTATTAAAAAAAAATTATTCTTGAAACTTACAATGATTTTTTTCTTGATTTGAATTTTAATTTTTTAAATTTTTATATAAATTAGTCAATAATAAGAATATTTTTATTTTTCAATTAATTGTCAACCAAATAAACGTTATGATTTGTGTACACATAGACAACTCAAGAAGAAAAGATAAAATTGTCTTTTTTTTTTTTACACCTCAACATAACTTTAATATTTTCACATTGACTTTTTATTTTTATTTTCTATTGATGGAATATTTATTGAAATATGAAATTCATGAAATAAACTGAAATCGTTAAAAAAATATCCTTTTTTCAAACATCATTAATATTCACTTCCTGCTCTCTTTCAGTCACACACCAGACTGAAACTATGTACGCTTTCTCTGTAGTCGACATATAACCAATACTTATATATATATATATATATATATATATATATATATATATATATATATATATATATACACATAAATAAATAAATGACAAAATGTCCATATTATAAATTTCAAGATGTTGTCCATCTCACCGTTAATTTCTTTAAGCATGTTAAAATGTTCCATTGTTGACAGCACCTGTTTCGTAGTGCAGAATCATTCATGTAATAATTATGTCAATTTTTCATTAATTCCGCCCTTAACTCATCAGAAGAATAGTATTATAAAATGGCGCCCAAAAGTTGTTGTTCAGCCGTATTCTACTCAAGCACTTTCTATCAGTGCATCTGATTATCATCAGGAGCGATCTTGATGATAATCAGATGCAGATGATAAAAAGCGCTTGAGTAGAATATGGTTGATCAAGAACTTTTGGGCGCCATTTTATGCTACATACCAGCTGAAATAAAAAAAAAAAAAAGACCGCTCGGTGATTAGAATATATATATATATATATATATATATATATATATATATATATATATATATATATATATATATATCCCATTCTCCCTATCTCTCTCTGCTTTCTGATTTGAGATGTCTGGCTCCTAACTTATTTATAAATTTAAGAGTTAAAGAGAAAAAAAAATTTAAACATTTTTATGCAATTAAAGAGGAAAATAAAAATAAGACTCCCGAGCAACGCCACGTAGGTGCAGCCAGTATGGATATATAGTTTGTGTTATTTCATTATATATATATATATATATATATATATATATATATATATATATATACATGCATTCATGGACTTGCACATCTAACTACTGCAAAAGATTCCACTGTCTTTCCTCCTCTTCGACCAGTGTTCCACGTGTTTGCTTGATTGCTATCATGTTTATTTCCTGTATTATTTCTGGTGATGAGAAAATAATTGCTATTCATCATAAATACATTAGAGCAGACAAGTCATTATGTATTTCAGATGTGTTTATGTGCGTCTTGTGCTCTACACTCTTGTCTGAATGTTATAATCTTTGTTGACCGAGGAATCATTTTTAGCGAGCAAATTGCTTGCTTTTCATAGATGATTGCTTTCTTATTGGATTTGTTTGGAATAAATCAGTGCAAAGAATCAATTGAAATGCGTTATTTGAACGAACAACAAAGGTCTTGAACTACTCATCGTTCTGTTGGTCTTAACCATCGCTGTATATATATATATAGCGACAGGAGATACTTAATGCACAACACGAGGTGACTAGAAGGTCCGTCTCGCCTTCAGATATGTGTGAAGAACGTCATGGACTTCAAATTAGCATCTGCATAAACTCTATTAACGATATTGAGCACTCAGCCACATTAAAGATTTATTTTTCAGTCTAATTAGTTCAAACTAACAAAATGAATTCGAGGAAGGTTAAAAACTATAAATTTATCAAATATTATTTTCATACGTTTTTACATACCAAGTAAAAATTGAAAATTTTTAAAATGCAAAAAATAATCTTTAAAAAGATGGTATGTTATAGAACATAGAGTTTCTAATCAAATATCTAAGGCAACAGTAGGTATCCTCGTTGGTGCTTGCGTGCATTCAATTTGAATAAACAAAATAAAATTAAGAAATAGGAGAGAAGCTAAGTGATATGAAAATCCAAACCTAGATTAGACAAGTCAATGACCTGATGAGATCAGTGATTGAAAAGTGATTGCTTTATTGTAGCTATTTGACATACAATTCGGTATTTCTTTTTCATTGAAACATATTTGATTAAATTTATAAACTGTTTCTATAGTTTTCAATCTTTTGGACAATTTTAATTGTGAATGTCTAAAGAATGTGTAAATGTTTCGAAATTCATGTTTCTTTCTCTCTCTCTCTCTCTCTCTCTCTCTCTCTCTCTCTCTCTCTGTCTCTCTCTCACGTTATTTCTCTCTCTCACGTTATTTCTCTCTCTCTCACGTTATTTCTCTCTCTCTCTCACGTTATTTCTCTCTCTCACGTTATTTCTCTCTCTCACGTTATTTCTCTCTCTCACGTTATTTCTCTCTCTCACGTTATTTCTCTCTCTCACGTTATTTCTCTCTCTCACGTTATTTCTCTCTCTCACGTTATTTCTCTCTCTCTCACGTTATTTCTCTCTCTCTCACGTTATTTCTCTCTCTCTCACGTTATTTCTCTCTCTCTCACGTTATTTCTCTCTCTCTCACGTTATTTCTCTCTCTCTCACGTTATTTCTCTCTCTCACGTTATTTCTCTCTCTCTCACGTTATTTCTCTCTCTCTCACGTTATTTCTCTCTCTCTCACGTTATTTCTCTCTCTCTCACGTTATTTCTCTCTCTCTCACGTTATTTCTCTCTCACGTTATTTCTCTCTCTCTCACGTTATTTCTCTCTCTCTCACGTTATTTCTCTCTCTCTCACGTTATTTCTCTCTCTCTCTCACGTTATTTCTCTCTCTCTCTCACGTTATTTCTCTCTCTCTCACGTTATTTCTCTCTCTCTCACGTTATTTCTCTCTCTCTCACGTTATTTCTCTCTCTCTCACGTTATTTCTCTCTCTCTCTCTCACGTTATTTCTCTCTCTCTCTCTCACGTTATTTCTCTCTCTCTCTCTCACGTTATTTCTCTCTCTCTCTCTCACGTTATTTCTCTCTCTCTCTCTCACGTTATTTCTCTCTCTCTCTCTCACGTTATTTCTCTCTCTCTCTCTCACGTTATTTCTCTCTCTCTCTCTCACGTTATTTCTCTCTCTCTCTCTCACGTTATTTCTCTCTCTCTCACGTTATTTCTCTCTCTCTCTCTCACGTTATTTCTCTCTCTCACGTTATTTCTCTCTCTCACGTTATTTCTCTCTCTCACGTTATTTCTCTCTCTCACGTTATTTCTCTCTCTCACGTTATTTCTCTCTCTCACGTTATTTCTCTCTCTCACGTTATTTCTCTCTCTCTCACGTTATTTCTCTCTCTCTCACGTTATTTCTCTCTCTCTCTCTCTCACGTTATTTCTCTCTCTCTCTCTCACGTTATTTCTCTCTCTCTCTCACGTTATTTCTCTCTCTCTCTCACGTTATTTCTCTCTCTCTCTCACGTTATTTCTCTCTCTCTCTCACGTTATTTCTCTCTCTCTCTCTCACGTTATTTCTCTCTCTCTCTCTCACGTTATTTCTCTCTCTCTCTCTCTCACGTTATTTCTCTCTCTCTCACGTTATTTCTCTCTCTCTCACGTTATTTCTCTCTCTCACGTTATTTCTCTCTCTCACGTTATTTCTCTCTCTCACGTTATTTCTCTCTCTCACGTTATTTCTCTCTCTCACGTTATTTCTCTCTCTCACGTTATTTCTCTCTCTCACGTTATTTCTCTCTCTCACGTTATTTCTCTCTCTCACGTTATTTCTCTCTCTCTCACGTTATTTCTCTCTCTCTCACGTTATTTCTCTCTCTCTCACGTTATTTCTCTCTCTCTCACGTTATTTCTCTCTCTCTCTCTCCCACGTTATTTCTCTCTCTCTCTCTCCCACGTTATTTCTCTCTCTCTCTCTCCCACGTTATTTCTCTCTCTCTCTCTCCCACGTTATTTCTCTCTCTCTCTCTCCCACGTTATTTCTCTCTCTCTCTCTCCCACGTTATTTCTCTCTCTCTCTCTCCCACGTTATTTCTCTCTCTCTCTCTCCCACGTTATTTCTCTCTCTCTCTCTCCCACGTTATTTCTCTCTCTCTCTCTCCCACGTTATTTCTCTCTCTCTCTCTCCCACGTTATTTCTCTCTCTCTCTCTCCCACGTTATTTCTCTCTCTCTCTCTCCCACGTTATTTCTCTCTCTCTCTCTCCCACGTTATTTCTCTCTCTCTCTCTCCCACGTTATTTCTCTCTCTCTCTCTCCCACGTTATTTCTCTCTCTCTCTCTCCCACGTTATTTCTCTCTCTCTCTCTCCCACGTTATTTCTCTCTCTCTCTCTCCCACGTTATTTCTCTCTCTCTCTCTCCCACGTTATTTCTCTCTCTCTCTCTCCCACGTTATTTCTCTCTCTCTCTCTCCCACGTTATTTCTCTCTCTCTCTCTCCCACGTTATTTCTCTCTCTCTCTCTCCCACGTTATTTCTCTCTCTCTCTCTCCCACGTTATTTCTCTCTCTCTCTCTCCCACGTTATTTCTCTCTCTCTCTCTCCCACGTTATTTCTCTCTCTCTCTCTCCCACGTTATTTCTCTCTCTCTCTCTCCCACGTTATTTCTCTCTCTCTCTCTCCCACGTTATTTCTCTCTCTCTCTCTCCCACGTTATTTCTCTCTCTCTCTCTCCCACGTTATTTCTCTCTCTCTCTCTCCCACGTTATTTCTCTCTCTCTCCCACGTTATTCTCTCTCTCTCTCTCTCCCACGTTATTTCTCTCTCTCTCTCTCTCTCCCACGTTATTTCTCTCTCTCTCTCTCTCTCTCTCCCACGTTATTTCTCTCTCTCTCTCTCTCCCACGTTATTTCTCTCTCTCTCTCTCTCTCCCACGTTATTTCTCTCTCTCTCTCTCTCTCCCACGTTATTTCTCTCTCTCTCTCTCTCTCCCACGTTATTTCTCTCTCTCTCTCTCTCTCCCACGTTATTTCTCTCTCTCTCTCTCTCTCCCACGTTATTTCTCTCTCTCTCTCTCTCCCACGTTATTTCTCTCTCTCTCTCTCTCCCACGTTATTTCTCTCTCTCTCTCTCTCCCACGTTATTTCTCTCTCTCTCTCTCTCTCCCACGTTATTTCTCTCTCTCTCTCTCTCCCACGTTATTTCTCTCTCTCTCTCTCTCCCACGTTATTTCTCTCTCTCTCTCTCCCACGTTATTTCTCTCTCTCTCTCTCTCTCTCTCCCACGTTATTTCTCTCTCTCCCACGTTATTTCTCTCTCTCTCTCTCTCTCTCTCCCACGTTATTTCTCTCTCTCTCTCTCTCTCCCACGTTATTGTTCTCTCTCTCTCTCTCCCACGTTATTTCTCTCTCTCTCTTTCCCACGTTATTTCTCTCTCTCTCTCTCTCTCCCACGTTATTTCTCTCTCTCTCTCTCCCACGTTATTTCTCTCTCTCTCTCCCACGTTATTTCTCTCTCTCTCTCTCTCTCTCCCACGTTATTTCTCTCTCTCTCTCTCTCTCTCCCACGTTATTTCTCTCTCTCTCTCTCCCACGTTATTTCTCTCTCTCTCTCTCTCCCACGTTATTTCTCTCTCTCTCTCTCTCCCACGTTATTTCTCTCTCTCTCTCTCTCTCTCTCCCACGTTATTTCTCTCTCTCTCTCTCTCCCACGTTATTTCTCTCTCTCTCTCTCTCCCACGTTATTTCTCTCTCTCTCTCTCCCATGTTATTTCTCTCTCTCTCTCTCTCCCACGTTATTTCTCTCTCTCTCTCTCTCCCACGTTATTCTCTCTCTCTCTCTCCCACGTTATTCTCTCTCTCTCTCTCTCCCACGTTATTCTCTCTCTCTCTCTCTCCCACGTTATTCTCTCTCTCTCTCTCTCCCACGTTATTTCTCTCTCTCTCTCCCACGTTATTTCTCTCTCTCTCTCCCACGTTATTTCTCTCTCTCTCTCCCACGTTATTTCTCTCTCTCCCACGTTATTTCTCTCTCTCTCTCCCACGTTATTTCTCTCTCTCTCTCCCACGTTATTTCCCTCTCTCTCTCTCCCACGTTATTTCCCTCTCTTTCTCGCACGTTATTTCTCTCTCTTTCTCTCTCTCTCGCACGTTATTTTTCTCTCTTTCTCTCTCTCTCTCGCACGTTATTTTTCTCTCTTTCTCTCTCTCTCTCGCACGTTATTTTTCTCTCTTTCTCTCTCTCTCGCACGTTATTTTTCTCTCTTTCTCTCTCTCTCGCACGTTATTTTTCTCTTTCTCTCTCTCTCTCGCACGTTATTTTTCTCTCTTTCTCTCTCTCTCGCACGTTATTTTTCTCTCTTTCTCTCGCACGTTATTTTTCTCTCTTTCTCTCTCTCTCACGTTATTTTTCTCTCTTTCTCTCTCTCTCGCACGTTATTTTTCTCTCTTTCTCTCTCTCTCGCACGTTATTTTTCTCTCTCTCTCGCACGTTATTTTTCTCTCTCTCTCGCACGTTATTTTTCTCTCTCTCTCGCACGTTATTTTTCTCTCTCTCTCGCACGTTATTTTTCTCTCTCTCTCGCACGTTATTTTTCTCTCTCTCTCGCACGTTATTTTTCTCTCTCTCTCGCACGTTATTTTTCATCCTCTCTCGCACGTTATTTTTCTCTCTCTCTCGCACGTTATTTTTCTCTCTCTCTCGCACGTTATTTTTCTCTCTCTCTCGCACGTTATTTTTCTCTCTCTCTCGCACGTTATTTTTCTCTCTCTCTCGCACGTTATTTTTCTCTCTCTCTCGCACGTTATTTTTCTCTCTCTCTCGCACGTTATTTTTCTCTCTCTCTCGCACGTTATTTTTCTCTCTCTCTCGCACTTTATTTTTCTCTCTTTCTCGCACGTTATTTTTCTCTCTTTCTCTCTCTCTCGCACGTTATTTTTCTCTCTTTCTCTCTCTCTCTCGCACGTTATTTTTCTCTCTTTCTCTCTCTCTCGCACGTTATTTTTCTCTCTTTCTCTCCCTCTCGCACGTTATTTTTCTCTCTTTCTCTCTCTCTCGCACGTTATTTTTCTCTCTTTCTCTCTCTCTCGCACGTTATTTTTCTCTCTTTCTCTCTCTCTCGCACGTTATTTTTCTCTCTTTCTCTCTCTCTCGCACGTTATTTTTCTCTCTTTCTCTCTCTCTCGCACGTTAGTTCTCTCTCTTTCTCTCTCTCTCTCACGTTAGTTCTCTCTCTTTCTCTCTCTCTCGCACGTTAGTTCTCTCTCTATCTCTCTCTTTCTCTCTCGCACGTTAGTTCTCTCTCTATCTCTCTCTTTCTCTCTCGCACGTTAGTTCTCTCTCTATCTCTCTCTTTCTCTCTCTCTCGTTAGTTCTCTCTCTATCTCTCTCTTTCTCTCTCTCTCGTTAGTTCTCTCTATCTCTCTCTTTCTCTCTCTCTCGTTAGTTCTCTCTATCTCTCTCTTTCTCTCTCTCTCGTTATTTCTCTCTATCTCTCTCTTTCTCTCTCTCTCGTTAGTTCTCTCTATCTCTCTCTTTCTCTCTCTCTCGTTAGTTCTCTCTATCTCTCTCTTTCTCTCTCTCTCGTTAGTTCTCTCTATCTCTCTCTTTCTCTCTCTCTCGTTAGTTCTCTCTATCTCTCTCTTTCTCTCTCTCTCGTTAGTTCTCTCTATCTCTCTCTTTCTCTCTCTCTCGTTAGTTCTCTCTATCTCTCTCTTTCTCTCTCTCTCGTTAGTTCTCTCTATCTCTCTCTTTCTCTCTCTCTCTCGTTAGTTCTCTCTATCTCTCTCTTTCTCTCTCTCTCTCGTTAGTTCTCTCTATCTCTCTCTTTCTCTCTCTCTCGTTAGTTCTCTCTATCTCTGTCCTTATTTTTCTGTAACCAACATAGGATGTTAACGTTTATGTATTAATGTGAATAAGTTTGGTCATCTGTGGCAGATCAGTACCTCCACCTTACATCTTAAGCAGAATTAATCTTGCCTACTTTTCCAGTAAATATTTCCACAGGCTATTCTTGATGAATAGTTCTCCATGGGATATCAGAAGATGGATTCCTTTATCACCTGCGTGTTAATCTCTTTTGGGTCTCAACACAACATGGCGACACCTTTTGATATCCTTGTGTCATACAATATCAGTTCTTTTCACCACTGTCAAGTCTACATTCAATTCGACCTTTTCTCTCCATTCCGGTTCTATGGATTGGTTTGGGCAGTTTATACCATAGATTCGATCACAATGTGATGGAGGGGTGTGGCGTTAGTCTCTTTTCAGCTTCATAAGCTGTCTATGCAATTTTAAATTCTTTTCACCGCTTGCTTAGTTTTCAAAACATTCCTTGAATTACTTTCACTTTTTCTCTTGTTTTGGGATGAAAGATGGTGTAAGGAGAGAGATGAGATGGAGTCATATCGGGTCAGGTGGGATTCATCCAATCTCGACTGTGCCCGGTTTAAGTTTTTAAAATTGGGCATTCTGAAGAAAGGGCTTGTTCATAAATAAACAAAAATGATATCCTGCATTATAGCTTAGTCGCATCCCCCACCCCTCCAGCATCACAATACACACACACACGCACACTTTTTATTTTATTTTTTTTACATACGCATTAATATATCGGTACACATTCATGAGCATGTTTCAGTCAACCAGTAACTAGAGACCTCTTCAGGCGATATTGCTTATACAAAAGTTGAATCTGTGTATGTATATATATATATATATATATATATATATATATATGATTGCAACGTCTTGTCAGACGAGTGCCACTCTCTCAGCCACTTAAAGTCCATGAGCCCAAAAATGACTTCCATTGCCACAGGACCATTTTAATAGACAAATGCCTGAGGGAGTATTTGTACACAGATGATGTTACAGAGTCTTAGCTTTGTACGACAGCTAAGTCTCTCTCTTGGTTCAAAATGTTGAGAGCCAGCAAGAGCAAGATAGCCAGCAACAAGTTAAACTGCAGACCAGCTTAATGCGGGTACTGGTCTCCCGCTTTCTGTTTTTTTAAATCGGAGATTCGCTTGTCCTAGAAAGGTTGCCTTCACCACGGTTTATGAGAGCCCTCTCCACCCCAACCCACACACACGTACATACACACAAACACACATGTATGTATGCATATATATATACATACATACATGAAAGGTAGTTGAATTAAGTATATATTTGATATGGTCGCCATCAATTATACAAATTTTACTGAGCTGATTTGCATAATTTGAATGTATATCAAGTATGCAGCAGTACAAAAATTATTAAATTGATTTAATCTGTTTGGAGAATTTTTTTATTGTAATATTATTAATTGCATTTTTTATTGTATATTATTAATTGCATTTAACTTTCAAAAGATAATCTTGCAAAAAAAAAAATTGTTAATAGAGAAACTAAAAGAAGAGTGAAAATGACTCCTGGCCAATGCCAGATGTGTCATTAGTGATATTCTACTAGCTAAAATACTTGCCTTTTCCGAGTTTCTAAAAATATCATGGCTGCTCTGGTAATTGACAAATTGGGAAACATCTATCGTAAGAGATTCATTTGATGATTAAATTACACTTTCTCATGATTTAAAGCGCTAATGGGCAAACTGTGGCTAGCGCAACTGAGTCTGCATGGCACACCTAATTTCACATGGAACATTACATCGCCTCCCCCATTTTTTTTTTTTTTTTTTTTTTTAATTTTATTTGCCTTTTAAGGTTATTTCTCGTATAATCAAACGAATAAATTAGAAAGCAATCTTACTAGTTTTATATAAATATATGCAATTTTGAATTGACAAATTCAATTATTTAATCGCGAGTTTATTGAGGTTATCTTGAGATTTTGTTACCCTGGTGATGCCATTGAAGCACAGGATGAAGCTAGTGTTTGCCTGATTGCAAGAGTTAGAAGTGGATGGTGTAAGTTGAGGAATCTTCTGCCATTACTGATCAGCAGGGTGTTATCCTTCTCAACGAAAGGAAGAATGTCAGGCATGTTTGCACAGTGTAATGTATGGAAGTGAAATCTGATTAGTGAGGTTTGAGGATATGTGTTGCATGGCGAGAAATGATAAGAGTATATTACAATGGATGTTTAATGTGAGTCTTAAAGACGGACATAGATCTAATGACCTCAAATGAAAAGTAAATTTCGAGATGTGTGCAAAACAGACTTCAATGTTATGGTCATGTTGAAAAAATGGATGAGAGTTCTTGGATTAGTAAACGTAGAACGGTTGAGGTAGCAGGTTCAGTTTATAGTAGAGGGCAAAGGAAATATGGGAGGAAGTGATAAGTATGAATTTGAGAGAGAGAGAGAGATATAAAGACTTAGCCAAAGATAGATTAGTTTGAAAATCAATTGTTAAAACTGTCCAACACATTCCAACATGTAAACCGATTACTGAATATTACTATTATTAATATTATTGTTATGGCGATGGTGGTTGGGTTAAATATGCATCGGTAATTTAAAGTCTTCTGTTCGTATAATGTCGTTTTCATTTCAGTTGATAAAATTATTGGATATAAATTGTTTCCAGGATTTTCTATCTTTTAATACATAAGGATTTGCGAAGAAATTTAAACTTAGGAATTACATTTTATTCGACAGTTTAAATGCTTCCAAATATCTTTCAAATTTTAAAGAGTCACAAAGTATCATTTTTATTTTTCCAACTTTTTAACTGCAGAAAATTAAAATGGCTGACTTGTTTATAATGAAACTAAAATGTGTTATAGTGGCTTAAATTTTACAATTATTTTTCTGATAGGATTTGTAAAAGATGCGATTTAGTACTTTACATTATTTCATTTTTTATTTCAATAAATATTCAATTAATAGTGAATACAAAAAAAAAAAAAAACAATTTAAGTCACGCAAAAATGAGAAACCTTCATACAAAAAAGTAGTCACAAAATTGTATTTTTACCAAAGCCAGATTACTATGGGCATGGTTTTATTTAGTCTAATTGTTTTGGATACTTTAAGCAGAACATTTGATTTGAGCTCCCCCCCCCCTCCAAATATAATAGTACCAAGCGCCTTATGCAGGAAAAACGAGTTAGTACAGTATGATTCTGATAACCTTTGTTTTAGTAATGTGACTTGTCTCACGATGGAGCCATGTCTCAGAAATTCTGCTTCTTAGAAGAAACGATTGCCTTCGTCTGGTTAAAAGTCTAAATCTTGTTCATCTTTCTCTCCGGGGTCAACAAGTGTTAGTTTTTATCACACAAATGAAGTCAAATATACTTGGTGATTTCCTATTTTCTACCCAATTGAACTCTATCAATTCTTTCCGAAGAGTCAAACTATTTTTTTTTCATTTACTTCTTTTAAGAATTTTTTTTTTTTTTTTTTTTTTTTTTTTTTTTTTTTTTTTTTTGCTACGTATTGTAACTGTGTTTATTTTCTTTTTGTTATGAACCAAAAAAAAGAAGAAAGCTGTATTTGTCATAAAACTGTATTTTAGTAAAATTGGTTAAAACTGAGTGTAGACCTATTTTCTGCATCCTTCATCAATTTGATGATCACTAATGAAAAAAATTATCTAAGACGTTTTTCTATCTTACTCCATCTTTATTTGCTAAACTTGCCATTTACAATAAAGAAAGCTTATGGAAGCGGAAATCTGACATTAGACAACAATGAGAGCAGCAACATTTTAAACAAGATGCACACACGTGTGTGCCTTTGCATATAAATGTACGCATGTTTTCCTGTGTATATTTATATGCATTTTGGATGTTTGGATCTTTGTTTGTGTATATATCACACACACACCAACAGCTCTGTTCAATCTTGTTAGACTATGGAGACTCACTGAAGGGTGCTTGCGCATGAAATTATTGTGGCAAGAGTTGCACAATCACTAACCACACATCTCCTGAGTCGGTACTGTGTTAATTGCAAGTATAAGTTCAGGTCGACTGGAAACAATGCTGAGATAAGTGGAGAGCACATACAGTGCCTAGCGTTCCCAAATGGTTACCCATCTGATATTGGCTAGGCTCATTATTGCTGAACTTTTGTGATCTTGTGAGAAACTGCGTCAACATGATTGTGCTATATATATATATATATATATATATATATATATATATATATAAATCAAAAATCAAAAACTAGTATAAAAATGAAATGTAAGAGGGCATAGCTAAATACACATCTAGATAAAAACTTTCTAACACAAAGAAAAAATGGTCCCATCGTCTCTAAAAACAAAGTTGTGAATTACAGGTGAAGTGAACCTCTGCCTGATAAACACGCAACCATTGGCTGCGATAAATGGCTGTGTAAATATCAATGAATCTGATTAGCTAACTAGCAAATCGAACACTACATGAATGTATAAAAACACAGTAACATCAATTCTTTGTAATAGCCTGATAAATCCTCACAAAGATGAGAAGCGGAAAATTCTGTATAGCTTAACTGCCACATATATCTTCAAAACTTACTACCTAGCTCTACTCACATATTCAGCACTGTTGAAGTAAATACTGAAAATATACATAAATTTTTCTCTACACGAGATAATAACACGTGTGTGTGTGTCTTATCTATATATCTAGAAAAGTGAACGTGTCTGTGTGTCTGTCTGTGTACATTTCCCTTTGCAATAACTCTGTCAATTTTTAGTCTACAGACTCGAAATTTGATATACAGGGTACTGAGATTTTTGGAAAATCGATGTGATCGGTTTTTGGCCAGAAATTTGGCGATTAAGGGGTCAAAGTTCAACGATTTGACCTTTGAGAATTCTATCAAACTCTTCCGACAATTTTGAGTCTACGCACTTGAAATTTTAGATATAGGTTCCTTGGACATGGATCTAACTTAATAACTTGATTTGAGCCCAAAACAAATGTTAAGGGGTCATAATAGGGGTCAAAGTTAAAAAAATTGACCTCTGCGGTCTCTTCCAAATTACTCAGACAATTTCTGGTCTAAATATTTGAAATTTTACATAAAGTGTATTCAGAGATAGGGCAATCTTTTTCATCAGTTTGGGTCGAAAAGTTTTAGTTACCAATATATAAATGTATGTATGTATGTATGTTTGCATGTCTGCCTTAAACTTTCAATAGAGGCAACGGATTTTACCAAGATCGGTATCATTTCATACGACAAATATCGAAAAATTGGCTAAAAACATTAATATCTTCCCCTTCAACTAGGCACTTTTCTACGGGGGGGGGGGGTCACTTTTTTCACCGATATTTTTGAAAGTTATCCTCTCCTTTAGATTGTCTAGCCTTAATTTAAAAATAATGTCACTTTCGGTTTGGCGGTGGTCGTAACAGCATAAACGTTAGGTTTTACTCTGTTCTCTTCCTCCTTTGCGGTACAGGTTCGAGCCTGTCTTCCTACTACCACTTTTTTTTTTTTTTTTTTGCTCAATATACACATCCAAACACCCGGGCAACGCCTGGCTGAAATGCTAGTATAGTAGAATACAAAATTTGTAATGTAATCAATATTTTGTAATCTGGCTCCAAAACTTCAATCCCAACAAATATTATGTACATATGTTTTAGAAATTATTCTTTTAACAATCTCTTCATCAGCACTAAAAAATTCTGTATCGTTTTTTCAATTAATGGAATTATAGAATGATTATATAAAACAAAAAATATCCAACAAAATTTAAAAGCCTTATTTTCATTTTTTTATAATTTTTTTTTCTTTTACATGGCTGGATATAATAATTGGATTCAATAGTTCAATTTATATATTTTTTTTAAAAAAGATTGACGATTCTTCTCAAAATATGAATTAGCAATCAAAATTTGATTGCTAAATTATATAAATTTCATATTTTTAGAGGAATTTCTAATAATAGAAAATCTTTAAGAAAGTGAATTCTTTGACAAAATCCTTATTTTTTTTAAGTCACAAATCCAAACAATTGTTTGTGATTGGTTACTAGCACACATTATTTTTAACGTTTTTGAAATAATTTTTGTTGAAACTATTAAAAATGATGGCAAATCAGTTTTGAACAGATATCAGTCATTAAATTGTTTGTCGCTGATTAGTGTAAACCATGTAATGCTTTAACAAAATTGAGTCCAATGTATTAAAAGTATGTTTTGAAATTCTTTACACTCTCAAGTTATTCAATATCTAAAGAGAAAGAAAAAATCTGCTGTATATTTATTAGTGCAGGAGAAATAAAGATGAGTCTTGTGTGTTAATGATATGCGTTTTTAATCTTAACATGGTGTATTAAAAGTATTTTTATTTTAACACTTTTTCTGCCGTCATCAGATTATTCAACAATACTTGCATATAGACATCATGCTATAAACCCAGTATGTAACTTTATTTACATATGTAACCCTTGAATGCGGCCACATTTGAAAATCAGTAAGCTTCAAATAGGAAAGTAAGATCATAGTGCCCAAAAATTGAGAACACACTTGAAACGATGAATTCAGTTAAAGTATTAATTTTTCATTTTTGCTCACAGAACAGTTACAATAGAGGACTTGATGAAGTGTGAACTTCTGTAAGAACGACATTTTTCACAATGACTTTGTCTTTCTTTGAATCAGTTGTCATCGAGTTATCAAAATTAGTTAAAGCCACCAATAGAAAACGAATAAAAACTCAGTTCAACAAATTCTTTGCTTAACGAATATAATTTTTTTTCTCCAATGTGGAAGAAATGTATTTTAAGGATAGCAATTATATTGAAAGAAATGTAACTCGTTTTATTGCCAAATTCACTTTGCTTATGGAATGACTCTCATATTAATAATTTGTATGACTATTTAATCTCTTGTCTTGATGCCTTGACAAGATTTCTTCATTTCAGTCTTAAGTGATTTAATCAGTTCCAAAGAAAATCAATTTAGCCAATAGTGTGAATTTGTCAAAATGAAAATCATTTTTTAGACAGCTTCTTCCCCCTCTATCTTCCTCGCAGTTTTGTCATTTATTTTTACAAAAGAAGTCTTTGGGTTACTATTAACCATCAAATTTTCAGATAATCAATTTTTTAAAGTAATTTTTTATCGTATCTGAAAACCGTGTTCAATTTGGTATGTGAACATTGACGCAATATTTTGTATTTATGGCTCTCTGAAGATTTGACTTCTATCAGTCAAAATGTAACCCATTTTTTAAAAAAATGAAGAATCCAGTTCCACCAAAAGGCAGTATTCTGGACAGGTACTAAAGTAGCTGTGAGCAGACCCATCAGTATTCCCCCATGAGAGCATCTCAAGTGATCGAAACTATGAGGGTTGACCCCATCATTGTGAAAGAGGTACTGTCTTGGAGGATGGCCTTCTGGAATCAAGCAGGTAACAGCTACCCTCAACCAAATCCAAAGGCAACTGGATGTGGCAGCAAATCCCATTACACCGTGAGACATCTAAGGCGACTGAACATCAACTTGATTCTTCCAATAGTTCCTGCATCAGTTTCTACTAATGTCAATATACTTGATTAAGATTTCTTTTTGAAATTGATCAGCAACACTTAGAAATATGCACGACCACCAGTATGTACATTGCCAAGGTTCGAGCAATCCATCATCTCAGATGGTATTGTAAGACATTCGCAGCAAAAACTCATCTTTTATCACAACAACAAAAAGCAAAGTAGATATTCTTTTATTTCATGTTCTTTGTTTATATTGGAATTAATCGGTTATTATTAGCATTCTTATTTCTAATTCAGGAGATTATCTGCCCTTTTTTCTTCATTAATGATTTGCATATTGTATTCATCTTTTTACTAATTAAGTGGTTACTGTAGCCTAGCATATACACTAATTTCTGGAATTATCTGCCCTTGTAGTGCTATTTTCTATTATTTTTACCTCATTCCACTGATTTTGGTTACCTCTTTTTCTCCAAAACCTATTATTAATAATAATAATAATAATAATAATAATACCTGTGTCTCAGAAACATTGAGAGAAACTAGTTAATATTCTCTAATGTTAAGGGAATAGAAATTGTTTACAATAATGATGCAGAACTATGTTCAAGAACAAACTCTAAGTTTATGGCTGTAAAGAATTCGTAGACAATAATGGTTAGCATGTGCAGCTTGTCACTCAAAGAATTATTTTGCAGTGTAATCTTCATTTTTCTCTGTTTGGGTGGCGCAAGCATATCAGTGGACAACTAAAAATCTGCACGGAAACCATTAAGGAGGAATTAGTTGAGCTCTTGGGCCCACAAGTGGTTAACCTTTGACTGTGGAATTGTGATTAGTTAGATACCTTGTGCAACCTTGCTCACTACCTCTGTCCATAAGTTGCCATAGATCAGGATGTAGGAAAGAAGCTAGTTTTAACCCTGACCACAGTGAACATTGTTGCAGCAATAAAAATAATTTTTGAATGACAAAAGCAAAAACTAAATTACTGTTTTGAATTTTTTAGATGAAGGTTGATTGTTTAGATTGCTTGTATTAATCAGACTATTATCCTCATCTTGAGTGTTATTTGTGTAACAATGTTTCAGTCAGTTTGGCCTTTGACTGCCTTCAGGCATGTTGGGTGTTGCTTGGAAAAAAAAGGCGAACTTTTATTTTTCTCTTTCAAACAATGAACATGCCTGAGGACGATCGAAGGCCAAACCGACCAAAACGTTGCAAAAATAACACTCAAGATGAGAAAAATAGTCCGATCAATACAAATAATATAAATTAACATTTACAATAACTGTGTTTATAAATAGCATATAACGAGTAATCATGATTGACTTTGTTGTTGATTCATTTCCTTTTCAAAAATCTATAGTTTATAGATAACTCTAATTATGTTTGTATGAATGATTTTCTGAAGAAAAAGAGCTTTATAAGTTTTTTTGTGCTTTTATTACAAATTACTACCAATATTTGTCTTTTATTAGTTAGAAGATCTAACAAACTGAATATTGTATTACGCCTTGCCTTATCACTTCATTCCATACGCATCACGTATCACATAGTCTTCCTTCCTCTTATATGAACACCATATAATAATTATTGTCATTATAAACATTAGAACGACTGTCAACTTACACAGAGCTTTTATCGCGTATCCATGAAAATGTGAAACTGCTTTGTTGTTATATATAAAACGTGTATCAAACGCTTACAGGGCAATAATTATCCTTTGTTAAATGATGTGTATTCATATGACGACTATTAAGAAATAAAAGGGAAGTACTTTACCTTTTTATGCTGGTATTATCACCTTTGTATAAAAGTACATTGAATGGATGCTGTCAGTGCCATGTCTTTGTTTGAGCCGCTTATAAAGCTGCGCCGTCAGTGGCTGGTGGGGTGTGTGTGTGTTTGGTCTGATTTGTATGGACAAAGCAAAGTGGCCTCACATGCTATGGAAAATTGCATTTGTGGAATTACAAACCTTAGAATAAGAAATGATAGTTTACCAAGAAGACATGACCAATTGGGAAGGAATTACATACACTCTCTAATATTCCTTGGTGCCAATATTTCAATCTATTGGTTTCTCTTAAGAAACTGATAGATTTAAACGATTATTAATGTAAGTGTATAAAAAAATGTCGATATATGCACGCACTCTAATCATACTTTTTGTTATATTTACTCTTTTACATGGAACATTAACTCTATATTAATAGTTTCTTCCCGTGAACAGCTAGATTTTGGAATTCCCTTCCTGCTGCCTGCTTCCCTGGCTGTACTGATGTGCAGAAGTTTAAATGTAACATAAACAAATATGTTGTTAATCTTTCCTGGATATGGCCCCAAATAGTAGCCCCTTGAGTCCAAGTGGCGATATGTTTTGTAAGGGGTGAACATGAGTTAAAAAAAAAAAATCATTTTATCAATTTGGACGTGTTCCACGTCTCTGTGACTTACACGTTTTTCTCAATTTAGTAATAAGTGATTGGTTATTGAAATAATTAATACAATGGTGTAAGATATTAAAGCTAACTTGTTTAAAATTCTATTTTTAAAGAAATAATTGTGAAATTAAATCCATCACCATGCATTTCAGTTTCTTGAAAATGTTGGCCATTTTTATATTTTATTATTAGTTTAAAAAAAAAATGATTACAGTGTGACCCTTCATAATTTGAAAGAATTTAAACTATTGAATAGAAAGTTATTTAAATTGGCTTTAAATTTTTTAGCAAATCCTCATTTGATTAAGAAATTGAAGATTTCGAAAGCTTTTTACATGCAATTAATTTTATAGAGAGTAAAAGGTAAAGTTATATATGAACGTGATTGAATACTGAAAAGAAAATGTACACAGATCAAGTACAAGGGATTGTATTTACAGAATTTATAAATGTTGTCTTTGTATTTCTGTCCGGAGATGTAATTGAAAACAAAGCCCTATACCAAGATCTAACTTTTCTTGAATGAAATTTTACATGAGGAAATGTGACACTAGTATCATGGGATCTACGTTCATATGAAACATAAGCAGCCAAGACAACATTTTACTTTATTTTAGAAATGAAAAAAGTGATACAAATTGTAATGTGCTTCAGGAGTATGCAGATTTTTTTAAATTTTATTTCCGAACAAAGCCACGTATGTCTCTAAATTTATAATCAAATAGAATTTAGATGAGTATAGATTAGCCACAAAAGCAAGATGTGACACAGATTAATGTAGTGGGGGGGGCAGTGTTTTTATGAAACAGATTTAAAAAAAAATGTTTCTGCTTCTTCAGCGCTCTACACTTGATTGACCTGGACAATCTCCATCTATGTTCGATGAGTTGATATTACATCAGAAAGTGACCGTCAGAATTTTACACTATAATAAATGACAATGTGTATTTGTGAGTGTGCATATATATATATATATATATAACGTCAAGTAAAAAATCCTCAGATAAATTATATTTAGTGAAATTGAGAAAACAATTATCAAGTCAAACGACTCATTAGACAATATTTTTAGATGTACATGTCTCAAACTCCTCCCTATTACTGGTGCTTACAAAATGTATTGGCACATGAAGACGGCTGAAGAGCACAACCATTGACATGATATGAAGATAATAAACCGATGATGAAGACAACAATATGAAATCTGTCAATTGTGTTCTTTTGATGCACTGGCTTGAAGAACATTTTATTTTGTCGAGTTTACGACATTCTAAAATCATGCTCTTGTGCTCGATTAATTAGTTTAAATTTGGAGAGATGTTTCTTGCATACAGCACCTGGTTTTCCCGAAACGGCCATCTATCTGGTACTAAACAGACTCCATATTACTTCAGTAATCTTATGTTAACTAGTTAACACTAGTTAACATAAGATTACTGAAGTAATATGACTATAGCCTTATCGCATCATTTATGTTAAGTTAAAGATATCTCTTAAAAAGTGTGTGTGCGTGATTGACTCTATGGATATCGTCATAGGCTATGCGATAAACTGTGGCGATTTCAAATCCCATCAGATTTATTGTGATTATTTACACACTAATACTGTTGGAAAAGGTAAGAAACTCCAACTTTTTCACAGCTTTGTGTTCAGTTAATTGTATATATTGAATCTCTGGTCCCCCCTCGCCAATCTTTCACGAAAAACACCCGTCTAGCTGAATCCACTGTGAAAAATTTTCCCCACTCTATATCTGTGCCTAAATCAAAACGCAGATTCCATGAACAAAGCTTTTTTCTTAGAACTGCACGCCTGTGAAACTCTGTTCCGTCTGCCTACTTCCCACTTGACTACAACTTGGATGTGTTCAAGTCCAACGTTAACAAATTCCTGATGAACCGCCCCCTTAAGTAAACACTTCATCAAATCTCTACACTAACGTAATGTACTTGCAATAACCCTTATCCCTGAGTGGCTTCCGGGCCTTGATAAGTGGTGATCACTGTGTAAAAAAAAAAAAATCTCTTGCAATAGTTGTTTTGGCATTAAATAACCTTAAAGGATTGATATGCCGTAAAACTTTAAAAAAAAAAAAAAAAAAAAAAAAAAAAACTTAAACCAGACCTTTTTAAAAGAATTCTGAACATATATTCTTAATATACATTTAATCAACCTGTATGTTTGAAAATGTAATTTCAAACTTTTGCATGAAAGACCAACGAAAATGTCATTTCAAACTTGTGTGACCGACAAATAAAGTTATCATTTAACTAACAGGTTGATTGACGGACAAAACGTCTTGGAGAAATTCTTGGATGCATCTAAAAAGAAAAACATTTTCTCTGAAAAATGTTTGAAAGAGTGGATTTTTAAATAACAATTAACAAAATTATAAGACAACTTCTTTGGTGTCTGTATGCGTGTTTCTCACCTCTACGTAACTTGTATAATGTTTATTGTTATCAATTAATAATCTAATATTTATTAAAATCAGAATTGCAATCATATGCAACATTTTTTTTTAATCTCATTCAAGAAAATAATTAAATCACAAATGTTAAATCTGCTATAATGCATTTCGATTTCTTTGCAAACAAATCAGCCATTTTAATGTGTTGTTAATAGCTGAAAAAAAAAAAGAATGCATTACTTTCTGACTCTTAGAAACTTGAATGAAATTTGGAAGCATTTAAACTGTCAAATAGAAAGTCTTTTAAACTGGCTTTAAAATTGTTAGTAAATTTTGATGTATTCAAAGACTGAAAGTTTTGGAAACTATTTACATCCAATAATTTTATAAACAAATTAAAAATTTTCACTTTCTGTACAAAAAATTAGTTGTAGTTTTATAACAATTTGTTTCAGTTAATTTATTAATATCGTAGATAATGGAAGTTAGTTTTTAATATCCTATTTTATGTAAGAAAAAAAAAACAAATGATGAAAAAAAACTAGATAGTTTTATTTTTAAGAAGAAAGAAAGGCAAAACAAAATAAACAAAATCCCGGGTAACGTCGGATAGGTATAACTGGTGAGGAATGAAGCTATGAAAGAATTCCATCCGTTTTTAGCATTGGACACTATCGCCATTAAATGTCCACTTGGGTTCATCTCAATAACTAGTAGTCAGCTTGATCATGCGATACGTGAACCTCTGACTTATTAGCTCTGCTTTCTTCTTTCTCTTCTGTAATTGATTATAAGCGCGCGAGGGGAAGGGGGAGGTGTAACAGGTCATTATTACCCCCATCCCCCAAACCTCATCTCTGCGTGCATGTGTGCATACAGCTTTCAACAGTTATCGCTATCATGATCACCAATGTCCCAACTCGAGCTGCTATAATTATTATGACTACTTCTTCGAACATAGCTTCATCTCCCTTTATCGTATCCTTTTTTTTTTTACTCTGTGTGTGTGTGTGTGTGTGTGCGTGCGTGCGCGCACGTGCTCGTGCGTGTGTATTTGTGTTTGTTTCGTATTTGCAAGAATATGTTCCACTTTCTGTATGGGGAATTTTCCTGCTACTGCTGCTACTACAACTATCATCATTGGCCGTGCGATTCACCTCTTTCGTGCGCACGCCAGCCATGCTGGTCGCTCCCCCGCTATCTTGGCCGGCCAACCAGCCAGCCAGCCAACCGTTCATGCTGATCAACTTGCGTTACACTTGATGATAGTGGCCTGTGGAAAAAGTTTCATTTTTTTCGCTGGAGGCAGCAGGGGTGGTGATTATGGCGCCATCAATGTCCAAAACATTGATCGTGGCTGGAGTCATTTTCTTGTTCATCGCAACACCACTGTCAGATGACAACGTAAAATGTGGAGAAAATACCAACCACAACACGGCCACATGTTGAGTGAAAGCACGGAGATCACAACAAAAGTGCAGTATAAGATTTGCACCTGTGCAAGATGCACTGTTGATGTTCTTGTATGCACCTCTTGTCCAGCTGATTCGGTTTTTACCCATGCATAACTGTCAATAACATTATCAACACATTGTGAATTATATTTATAACTCTTTTATGTAGTATTCTAACCTGTCCACACCATGCATATACATCTACAGTGTTTCGTCATTTCTGTGACTCATCAGTGTGATTAGATCTAGCGAGATTAAAAACTTTGACCCCCATTGACTATATATATATATATATATATATATATATATATATATATATATATATATATATATATAACATTGAATGACTTCAAAATAATTTGAATAAATACTTGGAAATTCTCTATTAAAAGTTTATTTTGAAATATTATTTTTGATTTGGATATATATATAGTTTTATTTTTTCATATATTGTGAATCATAATCTATACTTCATCAAAGTTTACACTTCACTCTCAAACACAACATTTCTTTTGCGGATCTTTTATTCATAATTTTTCTTTCAAACGAAATAAAACAGGATTATATTCATATCATAAACCCATTTCTCTGTGGTCATTCATGAATACAACTATATTTTTTCACTCTTCAGCAAAAATATTTCACTTCACTTAATTGGATGTTTACATGTTTGGGAACTTCCCAATTCATTTAGGATATTTCTATATTTACACTTGTGGATTATTACTAACTTAAACTCTTCAAGTAAGTTCATTGCTTCATCATCAATGTTAGCTGCCAACTCCCTGATTATTATTTGTGTTTTATGATTTAAGTCTTGCGAGTATTTAAGTCTGTCTTTGTGTGTGTTTGTAAAACTAAAGGTACCATTTATTTTTCTGTGTTTAATAACAAAAAGTAAGTTCGTATTCTATACTTTCTCATCTCTGTATTAATAAATGTATGAGATAAGATCTTGTGTGTCTGTGTTTTTTGCCTGTACATAACTTGGATAAATACGCATTAAATTGTTTTTACTTATTATTCATCGAATATTTATTGAAATAAAAAATAAAGAAAAACTAAAACGAATTGTTAAAAATTCTAAAAAAAAACAATTAAACATACTTGATAGTCTGATTGTTTAATATTGGCATGAACTTAAATTCCAACTGAAATGTTAGCACTTTATGAAACAATATTTATATAAATTGTTTCAGTAAGAAATATTTATTATATACAATATGCATATTTATATAAATTGTTTCAATTGTTTTCACATCAAAATATAAGCAAGATAATAACAACCAAGATAAGGATATCAGTTTGATTGTTAATAATTTGAACTAATGAACAAGTTTAGAATATACTTTATTAATAATTTTTATTTCTCACCATTCACAAAAATAAATGTGTATTCACCTCAGGAAAAAATAATTCAATTTAGTGTGAAGCATAATATTTTTGGTAACTTATTACTGTATAATTATAATTACAATTAAAGATATAATAAAGGGAGGTAAATAAATCATCTATAATTAATTGTAAATACGTTTTTTGTTTGTTGATTTAGTTTAATTATTTTTCCTTTTTTAAAAAAGTTAAATTTAATTGTTATAGTATCGTTTGATCATTAAAATATTGATTGAACCAAATTGTTATAAAAGTATATTTTGGATAAGATAATATTGTTTTGCTCTCTATAAAATTGTTGGAAAGTTTCCAAGAATTTAAATCTTGATATATGATGATTTGCGAAAATTTTAAAACCAGTTAAAACGACTTTCTTTTTAACTGTTTAAATGCTTGCAAATTCCTTTCAATTTTGAAGGGTCACGAAATAATCCCTTTTTTTTTCAGCTGCTAAAAATGTTTAAAAAAAAAAACGAAATGCATTCCAGTGGATTTAATTTTATAATTAAAGTAATTGGAATAAGTTTGTTTTTTTTTTTTTAATAAAAAATTAATTTTAGTTTATTTATAAGTTTACTATCGCATTTTTTTTGTTTGCAATAAATGTTCAAATAGTAAATTAAAATAAGTTTACCGTGTAATCATCAAAGTTACATTGACATGAGAAACACACACACATGAAGGTGCTTCAAAATTGTTATTAATCTGGATATATTTACACTTAGTTCTTATTCTTCAAATATTTTAATTTACCATAATCATTGGTGATTGTTAAAGATGATGTTTATTGTTTGTTTTTTGTGGTGTTTTGTCATTTCTTTATCTTTATTTAAAAATATTGTTTATGTCTAGATTAATAAAAAAAAAACAGGAATTTTCATTTACATCGATTTATTTTTTTTAATTATATTTTTAAGGTTTATTTTTCAATACTTACATATAAAAAATCCTGAAATAAAAATATATAATAAAAAAAAACGTTTGTTGATATGGCTTTGTTGTTGGAAAAAAAAAATAATTTACCTTATAAAGGTTATTAAAATGCGTGTATGTGGAAGAGAAATAATTTTTTTTGAAACTGTTAAAATGTAATAAAATATGAGTGAAAGCCACATTTTTTTTACAATACAAATGCTGGGCATGGAATGATTTCTTTGTAATAAAATAATTTGGATTAAGGAAAACAAAAAAATAATAGACCTGCTATTTCTCTATAATTGCAAAATCAAAGGAATTCTTGTTTGGAAAAACGTAGGTGTAGTTAGATTTTTGTTGAAAAGGAGTTTATTAAATAATAAACAAATGTTTTTTTAATGTTTAAAAATGAACAAAGTTTTAAAACTTTTTTAAAAATGGAAAATTATGCACAATATAAATATTACGAATACAAAAAGTATTTATAAATATTATTTTAAGATTTTATTTAATTTCCAGCATTTATTTTGAGTTTGTTTAATTATCAGTATAAAAACCATGTTGTACTATAGTTGGGAAACACACACATTAGAAACATTTTTGAAGAATATGCATTTATTTGTTTTTTTTCTTTTGTAACAGGAATAAGTATCTCAGGTTTGTTTTACAATCTACAGAGATTTAAAAAAAAAAAAAAAGTGGTCAAAAACTCAACTATATAACAAATAAATGTTACCAAAGGCAAGATAAGTTATTTTTCTACCTAGCTGGATAGGTTTCATGTTTTTACTTAATGTAAAAAGTTTTTGCCTCAAAAGACAACTAATGTCAACCCGTACATGAGCACAAGAAAAACAATGATCACATAACAAATACATCATGGTCATTTTTCCTTGTTAACGTGTACAGATTGACATTTTTTTTTTTTTTTTTGTAAAGCCAAATAAACATTTTACATTCTATAAAAACACTACAAAACTTTCCAGCTCGGTTGAAGAGTAACTTATCTTGCCTTTGGTAACATTTTTTTTGTTATATATTTAATTTTTTTACTACTTTTTTATATCTCTGTGGATTATAAAATAAACCCAGCATTTCTTTTGATTAGTAAATGTTATGGAGATTTACAAAAAAAATAAAATAAACATTTTTAAGAATTCAGTTTTCGTCAAACAGATGAATGAATTTTTTTATATCTATTTCTACATTTTATCTGTGATTAGTACAATACAAACATACTGTGTTTTTAGGGTTTGAAATTTTTGAGATGAGGATTGATTATTTCGATTGTTTGGTCCACTATTCTCATAGTCATTGTTCACAACATTTTGGTAGATTTAACCTCCAACCTTCTTCACGTATAAGGTAGGTTCTTCTCTACCGTGCTAAAAAGCTACTAACACCCGAAAGTATCCTGTACCTCTATAAGGCCACCATTCGCCCATGTATGGAGTATTGTTGTCATATTTGGGCTGGTGCATCTGCTATTAATCTCTCGCTCCTAGACAAGGTTCAAAAGAGAGTGGCCAATCTGATAGGTGCTGAACTGTCATCCAAACTTCAGCCTCTGTCCTATCGACAAAATGTTGCATCCCTCTGCTTGTTCTACAAGTACTTTAACGGTGCTTGCTCTGACGAACTGCAAGCACTTGTATCCCCTCGACGTAAATACCCCCGACAAACCCGACAAGCAGCTAAATCCCACCCCTTCACAGTAGAGTTCACAGTAGAGATCATTAGATGTAAAAGAGCCTTCTACTCCAATAGTTTATTCCCCAGAACTGCTAGACTTCAGAATTCCCAACTGTACTGGGCAGTTTTTGACAAAAAAAAAAAAAAAAAATTTTTATTGGATTTGAAGACAACCAACTTTAATAATACCAGTTTTTATTTAAAAAGATTTGAGGTTTCTAATAATGACGCTAATAATAATTAAACTTTGAGAACCTCAACTGAGTTGGAAAAATAATGAAATTACGAGTATTGGAAATATGCGGAGACCTATTGCCACTCAGATTCCAGTGACAGATTACTGATGAAAACATCGAAATGAATAATAATGATGATAACTCTGACAATGATTAAAATAATGATTATTAAATAATATTTATAATATTGATCATAATACTAGTAACAGTATTGATGATGATGATAAACTATTGAGAATACAAACAATATTGTGTCACTTTGTTTATTTGAAAGGAAGTTTTTTTTTTTTTGTTGTTCTGGAAGATAATAGCAATAATAAAGTTAATCAATTCTTTTGTTTGAACCGTAATTTTTGTAAAATCACAGCATTTATTTGGTCTCATCAAGACCCATTATCTTGATTTGTGCCTTTCAGCTATCTTGTTAATCACGTTGTCTTATAATAGCTTCATAACAAAAAAGTGCTAGATACGGTGATCCCCACCCACTTATTTTTCCTGTGCCTGTCTATGCACATTTCTCATATTTGGACTAAAAAGAATTTTATAAAGAAAAAGAATAAATGGTTTAATATTGAAATTTTGGGGCAAATAATTTATTTATAAAGATAGAGAGACTTGTGATGTTAAAAAAAAAAAAATCTCAGTTTCTTTATTCAAAAACTCGTTTGTTTATAATTCAATTAATCCTTTGCAATCACTATATTAGTTTGCTTCCAAGAATTTACTCTAGCCATATATTATTTTCAGGATCTTCAATTGTTTACCATGAAAAACTGTTTCAGGGTTTTAAAAGGAATGATGATCAAACGCCACCTCCCTTAGAAAAAAAAAAAGTTCTGGATATTAGATATAGTTGTTTTGTTCCAAATTTATTTTGTTAACCATATTCATGTTATTAAAGTCTTGTCAAGGAAACCAAGCACAATTGGATCAGAACCGAATCAAGACAACGTGTTTTGTACAAATAAAAAGTTATTCGTTTCTGTAATATAAATCTCAAACGTCTGTTAGTATATATGTTTGTATGTCTGGCTAAAACTTTCGACACACACGACCAACACTGACAAAATTGGGATCATTGGAAAGCTCAGTTTCTCGGCTGACAAATATCCAAAATTTGGCGAAAAACATTCATTCTTTCACTGTCAACTTGTCCATTTTTTACAAGGAGGGTCACTTTTTTTGTCGACATTTTTGCAAAGTCATCATACGCCTTGCAATAACTAGCCTTATTTCAAAACCCGCCGACGTCGTTTGTCACAGTGGGCTAAGTGGTTGGCTTTTTTTTTTTCCACTTTCTTTTTTTCCTTCGTGTTACAAGTCCGAGCCTGGCTACTGCAGCTAATTTTTTTTTTTGTGTTCGTGTGGGTACTTGCTACTATTTTCAATTTTATTAGAGGGGTTGGTTATTTATTTATTTTTTTTTTTTTTTCAAAACATTTTTTATTTTTTTTTTTTTTTAGGGCTCCATTGCACATTACCTTTATCATAAAACCTCTCCATACCCGGGCAACGCTGGGTACTCCCGCTAGTTATCATATAAAATTGAAATATATTAATAAGAAATGATGATAAAATGTACGTTGCGTAATAATTTACTGCCTTTTTATGGTATTACTGAGCAGCAATATATCTGACTGGCCTCAATATGATTGATCTTAGTCAAATACTATTCTGATGGTAATTCTGTGAAACTGCAGTAAAGTGTTAATCCAAGTACATTTTCATTTGTTTTTTTGTATCTCCAAAAAATATGTGCTTCTTTCGGTCGGATATTTTTCCAAGCTGGAAGGATGATATAATAGTGAACGAACTACATACACTGACTCCCTCCCCTCCTCAAAGGGGGAGTCGGTACCTGCTGGGAGGATAATATTATGACTAATGAATTGATAGTACACTTGTGTTTCTCCCACCCCCTCGGAAAAGCTGAAGGTAATCTTGAGAGGATGGTATCCTGAAGAACGAACATATATTATACGGCCTTTCCTCCCAAAGGAGGAAGTAATGCCTAGTAGGATGGTATCATGACAATAGAACAAATACAGTACCTCTCTACAAAATAGAGAAGGTAATACATGGAAGTATCCCCTTCATAAAAGATGATGATGCCTGTGAAGATGGCATTGAAACAGAAAAGGCACTATATTAACAAACCCTAACCCACAAAAGAGAAAGTAGTTTCTGGGTCGGTGGTTTCATCACAACAGAACATATACTACATTACCCTTCCCTCAAAGAAGGGGATAATTCCTGGGAGAAGGGTCATATGACAACAGAAAATACACTATGCTGCCTATCTCCATTAAAAAAAATACAATAATAGATTAAACCAGTTATTGTCATATCAGTACTTTTTCCACCTGGATTGTTTTTTACTTTATTTTATTTTATTACCTATTTACAAACTAAAATTTTAATGCTTATATTAACCAGTAACTGAGAAAGTTCTGTGCTTTTACTAAGGAGTATGCATTATTGCTAATGGCAACCAGTGATTTTCTTTATCATAATGCTCAACCAGCAAGTACTGGCAACATATGTAATCATTCACATGCTTAATATTTGTGTTTATATCATAAAATGTCATGCTGTGGAGACAGAACAGGTCTTCACACACATACATGAAAACATAAAAAAATGTATTCATAAATCTCCAAGAATCATGAAAAAACAATTAATATTACAATGAATCAATTATGGAATTAAGAGTTATTTCCCTTTTGCAAAATGAAGTAAAGAAAACCCGATGATAATTATGGAGAATATAACAAAATGTGCAAGCAGTATGTCATCTCAATAAAATTATAACAAAAAACGAACTTTTTTACAAGATTGATAATAAAACTTGCAAACTGCACAAAAATATACTGCAGGACAAAACGACTGAATGTGAACATAAAATCATAGCAAGAATTTGTCTTTATTATTTATGGTTTCTGAGGATTGCAAAAAAAATAATTTCAACATTAAAATATTTTAAGTAATCTAGAACTCTGTCTAAAAGGCATTGAGCACTGTCTCCAAGTGGGAATTAAAAACTGAGCTGACCAAAATGCTAAAATTCAGTTATTACTACTGAGTCATGGCTGATGAAGGTCATTTGAGAATAACTGTTAATGGGTTTGTCAGGTAGACAGTGAGACAGCATCATGACGATTGGTAACGATGATTGGAACTGGACAAAATTTGATTATTTAGAAGGATAGCTCAACGAGAATTTATTTTGGACTTTAAAACGATTGTTGTAGTTAGCTGGAAAGCAATCCCACATTATTGTTTCATAGTTCTAGGAAAGAAACTCTGTTCATGGAAGCTCCATTTAGTGTTAGGTATACAGAGAGAGAAAGGGAAATTATTAATAGTACTTGTAGCTAGACAAGATTTTCTTGTGAATTTTTACAGGGAGACCATATATTGGAGTTCAGTCGAGCACTCCCACCCATGAAAATAAGGATAGAGCAGAGAAAGACTAGCTGTATGTCTTCTGTGAGGAAATGGTTCTAGGGAAGAGAAGAGGTCATTTCCCCCACTCATATTTAATGTTGGTTTTGTACTCTGCCAAGACATGAAAGGGGGCACATAATGGTACCTTCCCATATGTGGCAACAGTACTCCATCTTGCGTATACTTTCTGGAGTAATAGAATGATCCAACCATTATATATATATATATATATATATATATATATAACATTGTTAATTGAAATTGAATGTTTTTCTTGAAAATGGTGAAAAGAAGTTATTGCAAAGTAAAAGGTGTAAAAAATGCTCCACTTCACCTCTTCTAAATTTTGTATGATTTTTCATTAATTTTTGTAGAATTCGCAGTTAATGTAAAATTATTGATTTAATAATTATGAATAATAAATAGATTTGAAAAACGGAATATTATTTATTAAAACGGAATGCTGATGATTTAAAATGAATCTCGTATCATTAATGTAAAAACCTGGAGTTTATGTACAGATTAAAATAGTATTTGTTCTGATTGGCAGAGAATGATAAATTCAATATATCTGAATCCTAACTTCATGTATTGCGCTCTGTTTTTATGTATGTCTACCATTTTAAGAAATTTTAAATAATGGTAAATTAAATATGTTTAAATGTAAAATTCACATACTGTATGCCATTTTTATATACATCTATGTTTTCTTTTCTTTTTTTCTTTTTTACATTAAAAAATTACATTGACAAAAAGTATATGCGGCAATTATGACAATAATCCTGCAACAAAACATTTTCATACATTTTTTTTTCAACATCTGAATATTTGGTCATAAATGTTTTGAATAGTATTTCAAAATCTAATGGATTCAACTTTAAAAAATATATTTTCAGACTAAAATCTGAATGAGAAAAACATTAAAGTTAAAATAAAAACGTAGGTTAAGAAAAATTGTTTAAATCAAGAAAAAAAAATTGTTTTAATTCAAGAAATTTAACGCAAAAATTAACAATGCTAACATTTAAAGAAACAAAACAGATTAACGCGTATTAATGCCATCGTGACAATATTCTAAGATTTTGAAAACGGTTTATCAGTAAGAAAAAACAAGAATACATATAAAAATGCATTTCAAACTAGCATAATACACACAGATGGAGAAAAAAAAATAGGATATACTTTTGAAAAAGCTATTTGGCCTTAAAAGTAATTGACTGATTAATAGACAGAATCCCTTTTGTAAATCTATAGAAACATTTAATATATGCTTGTTCAAACTTAAGCATGACAGCTTAAAATGCTATTTTAAACTTAAGCATGATAGACAGACCAACAGAACATCTAAACTGTGTTTTTGAGATGTGTTGATATATGAAAAAAATTTATTTTTAGCAAAAGTTTAAAACTGGCCAAAGTTATAGCCCATTGAATTAGAATAACTACTTTATGCCAAATTGATGGTTGAATATGATTAATTTTATGCTCATTTTTGCATTAAATGCTACCCTATTGATACCTATGAATCGAACAGATACCATAACACTTAGTTTGCTGCACCTTATAATTCCAACCAGATCAGACCAGTAGTTTCCAAGAAAACTTCTATGAGAAATGTGGTATTCTCGTTACTAATCCATATTAATCACTATGCATCGAACAGATGCCATAATACTTGGTTTGCTACACCTTATAACAAACATCCGTACAAAATTTCAGCCAGATCGGCTCAGTAGTTTCCAAGAAAAAGTTGAATGGATAGACTAAGAGAAATCTAATATAGATGCAATTCCATGGTTAAGCATGGCCAACTGCTTAGACGCATCTAAAAACTGCTGCTAATGAAAATCCCTGTGAAAAATCTCAGAACCTTTCTGCCATAAAAACGCTGTAATTAATGGATTACATTGAAATCTATTATCATTAAAAACTCAATTTGATTTCATTCATAAAAACGTGCAGTAACAGCAATAATAATCATAACAATGTTAATAGCAACAATATTAATAGCAATAATAACAGCTATTGAAATCAAAGCTACTATGAGAGACCAAAGAGTAAATTTCCAGCGAATGTGATCTGCAAAATATAAAATTCTGCATTCATCACGTGTTATTGTAATTCATATTGATTCCAAAAATATCTAGAAACGTGCGATATTTCATGTATCGTCACATAACATTAAAAAAATAGTTTGAAAGTTAAGAATTCCATTACTTAGATCATAAAGTTAAAAAGAAAATTTCAATTCGCATATGTAAATATAATTTAATGCATAAATTTAAAAAATTAAAAAGAAAATTTCAATTCGCATATGTAAATATAATTTAATGCATAAATTTAAAAAATTAAAAGAATTCAATTTTTATTGGAAACAATTGGTTTTGTCTTATGACAACTGAAGCCTTTGCTGAAACACTAATAAACATTGAAAATGATTCATCGTATATAATTAATTGAACACAGGGTGCTATTTTGCCTATAACTGGAGAGGATCATCCATATATTTTTTTTTTCTATAGCATTAGTGTAGGAATGGCCACAACAAATCTGATGGAATTTGAACTTGGTACAGCTGATTTTTTTATTATTATTTTAATGGAAATCGCTTGTGACAAGGCATGAAGCCACTTGATTTAATGAGCTGACAAACATGAAAGATTATTGCAAAGATGGGAGATGTTTATTGATCTTAGCCTTGACAAGACCAAGGCTATAGGTAAAGGGAAAGCAGTGAGAAGGAAAGGAGTTCCACACCCTTGCCGTTCTTGGAAAGAAGCTGCTGGAATAAGAAGTTGTATTACCATGAGGTATTAAAACAAACAAACTGAAATGGAAGCAGGAAATAAATCAGATAATTCTGAAGAACGCATGCCATAATAGTATTTATAAAAAAGACTTGCAACTACACGTCTGCGGTAGAATGGTTGCGGTGAAGATGAAAGGGGGTGTGACAATCAAGATATGTTTCTGAACTTTATCAAGAACTTTCAAATGAGACAAATATTCTCCAGCTGAAATATGTCAACAATACTTCATACATGGTCTGATAGTAGATTTGAAGAGAATAATCTCAGGTTTGGAAAACTTTTAGAGAGAACCGATTTTACGAAAAACAGAAAGGGCAATTTAATATATGAACTCCCAGAAAGTTTTGTTGAGAAAAAAAAGACCAAGATTTCCTATTAAATTTTAATTTCTTATTTAAAATAATCACAGCTTAATGTATGAGAAAAATCTTTTGTAGTTTTTTTTTTATTTTTATTTTTTATTAAAATGAAAAAAGCAAAAACATTTTTGATGTCTTGGAGCTAAGAGGCTACTTGGTCCTGGATATGACCTTAAACTATATCCAGTGGTGAGGCCCCAGCTTGCGGGCTTTGGGGAGTGTGGAGCCACCCTTTAATTACCATTGCTCCCAGGTCCACTCTGACCCGGAGTGGTAGTACCTGTTAGGGTCCCAATTATGGGTTAAATAGAAAGCGACTTGAAAACAACAAATATATTCTATAAAAAAAGATTTTCTTCAAAATCTTTGGATTCGGCATTAACTAGCCTGAAAAGGATTGATATACCGTAAACAAAAACAAAACAACCAACTAAGAGGCTACTTGTTTGTCAATGTAGAATTTTTTCAGTAAATGTTAATATTTTAACTATACAAACAAGCGCTATGAAAATTGGTCTGTCAATGGTGAGTCTTTCCAATACCAAAGTAGTTCTGGATTGGCTTTCATTTTGAAGTTATTTATTAAATTTTTCTTTTCTTTTCTTTTTTTTTTTTTTTCTTTTTTTTTTTTAGGTCCGTCGTGCTTAAATTTGAAATAGCATTTTTTTTTTTTTTTTTTTTGTCCGTCATGCTTAAATTTGAAATAGCATTTTTTTTTTTTTTTTTTGTCCGTCATGCTTAAATTTGAAATAGCATTTTTTTTTTTTTTTTTTGTCCGTCATGCTTAAATTTGAAATAGCATTTTTTTTTTTTTTTGTCCGTCATGCTTAAATTTGAAATAGCATTTTTTTTTTTTTTTTTTGTCCGTCATGCTTAAATTTGAAATAGCATTTTTTTTTTTTTTTTTTGTCCGTCGTGCTTAAATTTGAAATAGCATTTTTTTTCTTTGATCCATTGTGCTTAACTTTGAAATAGTTTTTTTGAGAGGTCTTTTGTGATTAAATATAAATTATTTTTTTTTTATTTTTTTGTCTTTTGTGCTTAAATTTTAAATAGCATTGTCTTTCGTCTGTGGTGCTTAAATTTAAAATAGCGTTTTTTTGGTCTCTCATCGCTGAGTGTGCAGATTGCTTGGACAACTCTTAGAGATATGTCTAAGCATTTCTATAAGAAGCTCTGTTTGTCATACTTAAATTTAAAATAACATCCTCATCATTAAATACATGGCCACATCTAAGGAATATTCATTCCTGTTGATTTAATATTGTATTTATTTTTGTTGTAAATTTGCTGAAGCTGTTTGTTCAATGAATGCTTCATGAAAAGAATCGACTTTCCCTCATCACTAAGATTTTGCATTCATATTGAAATCCAATCATGAAAATCAACTCTTGCTATTCATACTCAAGCATTCAGAGATTTTTTTTTTCGTTATATTTTTATAATTTTTTTTTTTTTTTTTTTTTTTTAACTCATAAATACATTTCATGTTATAAACTTTAATTTTTGACATCTTGTATATTTCTGATTTCATTCATTAAAGTTAAAAACAAGAACGTCTATTATATAAAGGGCAGTTATCTGTATGTTTGTATGTCTGGCATAAACTCAGAAACGATAAAATAAATACCGACCAGGTTGGTATTTTCTTGCTCGGTGTTGTCCAGGATGAATGATATCTTAAATTTGGGAAAATTTATTCATTCTCTGGAGGACAACTGGGTGGTCAGTTTTTATCAGCATTATTACGTATCAATTTGGAAAGAAAATGCTGACTCGTTGCTAAAAGAATCTATTATATAAAGGAGAGTTGTATGTGTATGTCCAGCTAGAAAGGAAATGGCCGAGATGAGGGAAAGGGATTAAGAAGAGGGAAGGGATAAAACTGGGTGAAAGGAAAGAGAAAAATAGAGAGGGGTAAAGAAATAGAAGTTTTAATAGAAATATCATATTCTTTTACCCCGAGCAACATTGGGTGGCCCTGCTAGTATATTATAAAGAAGCATCCAATGAATGTACATCGACGATGAAAACCGTATTTCAAACTTAAGCATAATAGATCAATGTGAATACGTTTTCAAACTAAAAGCATGACAGACCAACCGATGGACAGATCCATCTATATAGATGCTTGGGCACAGATAAAAGATAATCCATCCATTTACTTATCTATATTAAGTTTCATAGTCTGTCTGTCTGGTCCTGGATATGACCTTAAACTATATCCGATGGTGAGGACCCAGCTTGCGGACTTTGGGGAGTGTGGAGCCACCCTTTAATTGCCATTGCTCCCAGGTCCACTCTGACCCGGGGTGGTAGTACCTGTTAGGGTTCTAACTATGGGTTAAATAGAAACCGACTTGGAAAAAAATATATATATTCTATTAAAAGAATTTTCTTCAAAATGACTGGATTCGGCATTAAATAACCTGAAAAGGGTTGATATGCTGTAAAACAACCAACCAACTGTCACTGTCTGTTCCACTGTTTCTCAGAAACTATTGGATTCGTCAGACTGAAATTTTATATTGAACTTTAGAAGATGCAGAAAATTAAGTATTATTGTATCCGTTCGATGCATAGTTCGGGATTAATAGGAATTAGTATGAGCACAAACATAACCATATTCAGTTGACGATTCAGTACAAAGCACTCATTCTAATTTAACGGGCTATAACTTTTGCTTGTTTTTAACTGGCTAAAAAATGTAGTAGATATATAATTTTAAAAAAATGTAGTAGATATATAATTAAAAAAAATGTAGTAGATATATAATTAAAAAAAATGTAGTAGATATATAATTAAAAAAAATGTAGTAGATATATAATTAAAAAAATGTAGTAGATATATAATTAAAAAAATGTAGTAGATATATAATTAAAAAAAAATGTAATAGATATATAATTTAAAAAAATGTAGTAGATATATAATTTAAAAAAATGTAGTAGATATATAATTTAAAAAAATGTAGTAGATATATAATTAAAAAAAATGTAGTAGATATATAATTAAAAAAAATGTAGTAGATATATAATTAAAAAAAATGTAGTAGATATATAATTAAAAAAAAATGTAGTGGATATATAATTTAAAAAAAAAAACATTTAATTTCCTACAAGTTAAAACATCTTTCATTTGAAATTTGTTCCAAGTGATAATGTAGCGATGTTTCTATAAAACTATAACAAATGAACATTGGCCTTTTTCGTTTGAAACGGACCCTGGCAAAATGCCTGCTGGAAAAGTCTCATTGGCAAACATTTGAGGTAGAAGCATTCACTGCTTTTTACTGGATGTTAATTAAGTGCGCTACTTTTCTACATAAACAAAACTGTTTTCCCCCCTTTAGCAATTTTTTTAATAACAAAAAGCACACACACGCACGCACGCAAATACTAAGAAAAGTTTTTATTTGAAGAAATCTTACATCCAACATAAAACTTAATCAGGTGAAATGTGTACATTTGGTTCAAGAGTTTCTCGGCTTTGATTCAACCATTTTATAGTGGAACAACAATGAAATGTCGATTCATTAATTCAACATTGCAAATGAGTTTTAATTTGCATTTAATCTGAAGAGCAGATAACTTTGCAGCCAATGGATAAAGGGCATTGATAACGGCATTCTTTATATATATAAGATTTTTATGGGTACATAATTTTATAACACTTTTGAAGAACACCGAACGTAGTGTCATAATTAATTGCTGAGGGCTTAGTTTTTTCTTTTTTATTATTATCGTTTAAACATAAACCATTAAAAAGAAACTTTCGAAAAGACCAAAATACATTCTAAAGTATATTTCTCCTAAGCATAAATTAGATAAAGAGGATAAATAAGGGGTGGGGCAGAAAAAAAAAAACCTATCAAGACGTCTTTCAGCCAACTCTTTTCAAGATTAACGTTGGCGGCGGGGGGGGCATAAATTAATAATGAGGGGAAAAAAAATTGTATAGGGAATAGGAGAAAAAAAAAGAGAAACAGTCTCAACGAATACCCATAAGTTCTAAATTATGGGTATACTCTCTTTCTCAATTACACAGATGTTTGGCACAAATTAATGGATACAGCCTTGAGAATTTTTAAGTGAATTCTCGAGCGTGCTCTGTGTAAAACTGAGAAAGTTTCACCCATGTATCAGTCAGTGCAAATTTGGCACTGTAATAAATGCTCACCAATGGTCGACCTTGGAGCTGGTAAACACCCGGATGTTGGCCTTTTTTTGTATAAGTATCGAAGGGGGGGGGGCATGTTGGGAAATTCTAACCTCCAAACAGTGAATGGTATGGCCCACGTAGTCAGCTTCACACTGACCGTTAAATCGATAAACAACCCTATTATATTGAGTGTTAGGGATACCATCCTTTTGAAAGGAGGGGAAAGCATTTCTCGTCCCAAACACCGTTCGGACCTTCATTGCAAAAAAACACACACACACAAATATATATATATATATATATATATATATATATACACACACACAAATATTTACTTTCAAAAATACATACATATTCCAAAGGTGAACCAGTGGTTTAATTGTATTGAACCAGCCATTTGTGACTGATATGAATTCAATACAACTATCTTTACAATAGGAGTTTTGAGCAAAGACACCACTCGTTAACCGGTGTTTTTCTGTTTGTTTACTTTTGTTTTGTTTCATTTGTTTTCAAAGACGCTGATGAGTTGTATTGAATTCATATCAGTCACAAATGGCTGGTTCAATACAATGAAACCACTGGTTTATCTTTGGAGTATGTATCCATAGTTTTTGAATAAATATTTGCATTTTCAGCTCTCACATTCATGATAGAGCACTTTATTTGATTTCTTTTCATCGCCTCCTGACACTATATACACACACACACACACACACACACACACACACACACACACACACACACACCTAAAATGAAAAATCAACAATACAAAAACATACTAATACATATAAATTTAATCATCAATTCAAGAAGAAAATTATGTAAGGAATAAGGGATATAGATGCTTTTTATACCTAGGTATTTCAAAGTCCAATGCTTCTCATCAGAAGAGAGGGTGTGCTAGGTAACATATAAGAAATAAGAAATATTTTTTTGTATTGTCGATTTTTTTCTCTTTTGTATTTAAGCTCCACCTTACATGTTGAGCTTTTTATTCTGATAAGTCTCATTTAAAGAATCTTCTAATTCTGCTTGGATCCACACACACACACACACAGTAACTTCATCTAGCACATTAAAGCATCAGCTTCGTCAAATCTGGAGATGGAAACCTGCAAAATTACTCTAAAACCTTAAATATTTGCTCTGCATATTTAATACATTGAACTATCTAATTGGAAATATAATGTCTGATTTATATATAGAACTCTCTATCTATAATTTGACTGGACTTTTCATTTTAGATTGAACCTAAAATCTTAAATTTCAGAAACTTTCTGCGATAATGTTTTTAATAGGCATTTATAAGTAGATGTAAATAAATTTCACTGATTTCTATCTTTTATTTTAATGAGCATTTGCTAAGAATTTTAAAGCTAGTTTAAATGATTTCCTATTTGATACTGTAAATTCTAAATTTATTTCAAATGGTCGCAAAGTAATTTTTTTTTTCAATTAACAAAATATTTAAAAAAAAAAATTTTTTGTTTTTAATTATTTCTCATTTGTTTCCGTTTATTTATTTTAAATTAATAAAATTTCAGTAATTCCGTATTTACTAAGGGAAACCTCAGGAAATCTCTGAAAAATCGATTTTCAAAACAGTGACTGTGCTTCCATGTGGCTTTAGACATAAGCACATGCACACACAATGGCTAATACTTGTAACGTTACCATGTGGTAAGTCAAATAAAATAAAAACAATTTAACAAAAATAAACAAAGATTCTGGTGGAGTACCTATGCCAAAAATTAGTATTTAACAAACTGAGGGTATAATTGTAAAAAAAAGCATCCACTTTTCTCTTATCAGATCCATCTGTGCCTCCTTTACCTGACAACAATTTAAAATTGGTTAAAAAAGTTGCATTTCCAGACATAAAATTCTATCATTCTCGACTTCATTTTATTGAATTTGGATGGTTTTGAATTTTGAAGAATTTGTTTAAATGCATTGACCTTAAATAATTAGCCTTTTGATCATATATTAAAGTTACAACCTGTTTGAAAGAGACAAAATTGATTGCATTATTATTCAATATTGAGAAAAAATTGAAAATCTATCCGGTGGAAGATGAAAGACAAAAAGGCAATTGATGTGAATTCTTTTCCCCTTTTTTATGAAGAAAAATAAAAAATAAACTATAAATTATATAAATAGGTGGAAATATTTAGGTTTAACTACTTTATTCGTACAATATTTGTACAATGAGAGAATTGAGGCTTTCAAAATTATTCATGAATTTCTACAAATGAAACACCTAACTCCTTATGTCACATTTACAAGTTAATTCCTAACAGGATGATTTCTTTTATTGTCTGTTCAACTTTATCTTAAAAAATATTAAAACTCTGTGTGTGTGTGTATGTATGTATGTATGTATATGTATATATATATATATATATATATATATATATATATATATATATATATATATATATATATATAATAAATTCCACAGCCAACAACGACAAAGATTCTGGTGGAGCACCTATGCCAAAAATTAGTATTTAACAAACTGAGGGTATAATTGTAAAAAAGCATCCAATTTTCTCTTATCAAATCCATCTGTGCCTCCTTTACCTAACAAGAATTTAAAATTGGTTAAAAAAGTATTGAAGTAGAAGGCTTTCTTACATCTAGGGATCTCTACTGTGAAGGGGTGGAATTTAGTTGCTTGTCGGGTTTGTTGGGGTATTTACGTCAAGGGGGTACAAGTGCTTGTAATTCGTCAGAGTATTCACCGTTAAAATACTTGTAGAACAGGCAGAGGGATGCAACATTTCGTCGATGGAACAGAGGCTGAAGCCTAGATGACAGCTCAGGACCTATTAGGTTGGCGACTCTCTTTTGAGCCTTGTCAAGGAGTGAGAGACAAGTAGCAGATGCACCAGCCCAAATGTGACAACAGTACTCCATACATGTGCGAATGGTGGCCCTATAGAGGTACAGGATACTTTCAGGCGTAAGTAGTTTTCTAGCACAGTAGAGAGAGCCCACCTTCTTCGCATCAGCCCTGGCAATGCTCTCAATGTATCTATTCCAGTTCATGTTCCCTGCAAACGTTAGGCCGAGGAGTTTAAAGGAAGTACTTTCGGGTAATGTCTTCTTGGCTATTGCTATTGGTGGTAGAGGTTTCTTGTAATTATTGAAGGAAACAAGCTTAGTCTTTGCAGCATTGAATATGACCATCCATTTTTGTCCCCATTCCACTACAGGTTGGAGGTTATCTTCTCGTGTTTCTGCCATTTCCTTAGATGTTTTCATTTGTTTCCCCCCTCGTGCCTGTTATAGAGAATTGTGTCATCAGCAAATATACCCATCTCCGAAACAATTTTATCAGGGAGGTCATTTATGAATATCAGGAATAATAAAGGTCCAATGATAGACTGTTGAGGTACTCCCACATTTATATCATATTGTTTAGATGTACGACCGTCGAGGACAACCTAGATTTTGAAGTGGCTCACTTTGAAACCTACATGTGCAAATAAACTCATACCCTTCATCTAAAAGCTCTTCCATTATAAGCATAGCCTGCCCTCTCAAAGTTATAACAAAAACTTTTGAAGTTTACTTTGTCAGACGAAATCTGAAGTTTGTGTTGAAACTCAGTCCAATCAGATCATCTTTTCTAGAAATCAATTTTTCCATCATTTAAAATGATGGCATTATTAAAAAAAAAAAAAAAAAAAAAAAATTAGGTGGGAGCATTTTTCTTGAATTTGGTTTTGTCCACCACCATGATATCAATTTAAGCAAGTTTGACATGTCAGTTCGAACAGTATAGAATAGATCTCACAAACTGCAACAGTTGTCTCACGAAAAATGTTAAGTTAAATTAATGTTTTGTTTATTTTCACTAGGATGCAATGCTTTGAATGTTAGCTTTGGAGCCTTGCATAACTTAGCATTTAAGGCAGGATCTTTGTCATATGCTTTGTGTAAATCAGACCAAGCTATATATCCTTCCTTAGAAAACAGGAAAATACAAATTTCTTTTTGTTCAGTAAACTATTACGAATATTTTTAACAAATAAACAATTAAAAAAAATATATATTTGGGGGAGGGGATTAAAAAAAGTTATATAATGATGTAAAATGTTAAAGGCATTCACATGAGCTGAATAATTGTCTGCAAAAATATTCCCTAAAAAATCCAGGATTTATAAGTTAAAAAATGCATATTAAAATTTCCCTCACCATTTATTGTTAATGAGGGACAGGTTTTAACAATTGATGGTACTGTTTTTTTTTTTTTTTTTTTTTAAGACACGTAATCATGAATACTATTATCTATATATATAAAAGCGAAAATGTATGTTTGTGTGTCTGCTAAAAACTTTCGACAGACACAACAAAAATTCACAAACTTGGTCTCATATGAAAGCCCCACGTTCTGGACGACAAATATCGAAAAATTGGCCCAAAGTGACCATCAGAGGTGCGTCAACTGATCGATTTTCTGCAAGGGGGGCCCCCAAAAAAAGTGACATTTTAATGTTAAACATTACATATTTTTAAATCGATTTATAACTGCCCCAAAAAATACGGCCGCTAACTCTTCTACATAAAGTATACACGCGACCGTTTATTTTGGGTCAACTTGTATTTAAAACTCGCTGAGTCATGTCACGTGATCTTGACGTCAGCAACCTCTAATGGCAGTTTTAATTTACAATTTACAAATTGTTATCGGTAAAAAAAAATTAATTAAAGCTAAACTATGAACTTCTACGCTATGGCAACGTTACCAAAGTTATTACCACATTCAAAATAGGTAGATACGATAGTTAAATGAAAAATAATAAGCCAAACATGCGAAGTAAAAAAAAAAAAAAAAAATATGCTTACAAAAAATATTAACGAACGAAGTTTTTAAAAATAAAAACAGCCAGACGCCATTTTCCAGTCTTGAGAGAGAGAGAGAGAGATGTCTAGACAGATTCGACAGGGGGGAGGGTCAACAACGCATGCGTCAGATGACGTCATGACCTGATTTACTTTAAATAGTTGATAAACCGAACAAACTTTATATATGCCTCTTAAGCATAGGTAGTTAAGGGTTGGTTCATTATCTAAACGTTTTGGGTTCGAATCGTGGTGTTAGGTGTCTTTTTTTTTCTTTTTTCGATTTTTTACATCTAAATATTGAACCCTGTATTATTTAAGCCATTTTTCACGTAACGTTCGTTCGTTTTTCTGTTTTAATTAGTGTTTCCCCCCCCCCCGCTTAATTAAAACGTTTTCTTTTCTTACTTCGCTTATAACAATGCTTACATCGTTGTCGTCGTCGTAACGCTCGACGACTTTCAAACATCTTTCACTTCTGGCTGGCCGATTTTATTTTCAGACTTCGCTTCAGGGGTTCGGCTTCGATCCTAACCCCCGGTTTCTTTTTTATTTAACACCACACACCCCTACAAACACCCGGGCAACGCCGGGTACCCCTCGCTAGTCTATATATATAAAAGGGAAAATGTATGTGTGTATGTATGTACGCTTTTCCTCGATGTCCACAAAAGGCTTCTTTTAAAGAAGCGCTTGCTCGGTTCACAACTTCTAAAAACTTTTTATATCATCTATAAATTGTAATATCTGTTATCCACGGAGCTCGCCTGTCTATTTAATTTTATTGACTTTCAAACGTTAATTATTCCACATTTCCCGCCTTGGCACGCGTTATATTCGGGTTTCGGTATAAAAAAAGCGAAACTCGACTCTAATCACAGGCCAAAAGCCAGTTGTCTCAAGAGAGCTAAGTAACGTTTGTTCAATGTCGACTTCGTCATATCAGACTGTAGCTTTCATTTCGCTCCTCCTAATAAACAGGGAGCAGGTTTTTAAAAACAAACAAACCGATTTATTCATCTCATTCAAAACTGTCCCACACAAAATAACTGAAGAATACCTATCGCCGTCACGTCAATCAAAAACGCGCACCTGTTTTTTTTTTTTTTTTGATACTTTACTATTTTCCAACTGCGCGTCGTGAAGGCTTCGTTTTTTTTTGTTTTTTTTTTCACATTTTGGGTTTTTTTTTCACATACCCCGAAAAACACCCGGGCAATGCCATGTACCCCTAGTCTATATATATAAAAGCGAAAATGTATGTATGTTTGTGTGTCTGCTAAAAACTTTCGACAGACTGAACAAAAATTCACAAATTTGGTCTCATATGAAAGCCCCATCCTTCGCCCGACAAATATCGAAAAATTGGCCAAAAACGTTAATTTTTTCAGCCTGAAATCAGCACTTTTCTACAGGGGGGGGGGGGGGGGCTCAGCAAAAACCGTCCTCATGATGAGATTGGTTCTACGCATGCGTCAGACGACGTCATAACCTAATTTAGTTTAAATATTTGAAGAACTGGCGCAATTTCATTTACGTCGTGTTAGCTCAGTTGGTTAGAGCATTGGGTCATTATCTAAAGGTTTTGGGTTCGAATCGTGGTGTGAGATGTCTTTTTTTTTTTTTTTTTTTGATTTTTTAAATTCTACCATTGAAGCAGGGTTATTTTAGCCATTTTTCACGTAACGTTCGTTTTTCTGTTTTGTTTTTTTTACTTCACTTATTCTTAGGTTTTCATTAACCCCCCCCCCTCCAAACCCGGCCGACCACACACACCCAAAAACACCCGGCCAACGCCGGGTATCCACCGATTTTTTAAATTTTAATATTGAAACAAGCTTATTTTAGCCATTTTTAATGTGTTTTTTTTTTTTTTCAGATTTTTTAAAGAAGTTTTAACGTTTGTTTTTCTGTTTTCTTTTTTGTTTTTGTTTCTCCGATTTTTACATTTAACATCGTTCGTTTGCCTTACGTTAGTTGTCTTTTGTGTTTTTTTTTGTTTTTTTTTCGATCTTTTTAAGTTTATACTTTTAAAAATATTTACTTCGCTTATTCTTATGTTTTGATTACCCCCCCCCCATGCTTTATTTTTCAGATAAGTTTTAACGTTCGTTTTTCTGTTTTCTTTTTTTGTTTTTTTTTTACTTCGCTTATTCTTATGTTTTGATTAACACCCCCACCTCCGCCCGAGTACACACACCTCCAAACACTCGGGCAACGCCGGGTACCCCCCCTAGTTCCTTTATAAAATTCATCATTTTCATTTGCACCAGCATACTTTCTTCCATGAAATTGTGTGTGTGTGTGTGTATGTGATTTTTTAGATACATTTCATCAACTAATAAAACACAGTCCTTGGAAAGATCATCTTCTTCCAGGAGTGATTTCGCTGCTTTAATTGATCCCACACCACCTCTTTGCATCTTTTCTAATAAACAAAAAGATGGTAATGGAAATATCTCCAGAAGTAATTTTTAAGAGACATATATTAGGTTTGCAAAAAATGGAGGAGGGCCTTTTGGTTTATAATGTTGTCTTTTTTGTAACTCGTTTAAAATTGAGTATGACTCTTCTTCCAGTATGTTTTTGATGTAGATCAGAAAATTTTCTAACATGCTAAATTTAGAAGTTTAGCATTATTTTCATGTATGAACCATTTTTGTAATGGCATGGGTTTTTCTTTACATTGGAGATGGACATGAAGTGTTTGGTCAATATGAATGCATTCTTTTATAGATGGAAGCTCAAAGACTTTTCTATAAATTTTTAATTTCAAAACCAAAGGGACAACATTTCCCAGTCAATTAGGGAAAATCTGGTACAGAGTTGAAAGAAAATCTTGTAATTCATCTTTTCAATCCATCATTGCTTTGGGGGTTTCCTAAAATTTGTTTGAGTCTACAAAAGAGACGGCTTATTTGTTCTGAATGTATTTTGGTATTGGTTATAAAGTTTGTATACAAAAGATGGTTAATAAATGTGTGGCATTTGGTTGTTCTAATGGATATGATATGAACAGCGAAAAGATTTTCACATTGAATTTTCCAAAAGGAAAAGAAAATCTTATTGAAAAATGGATATTTATTAATCAAAATAATTGGTTCCCTACAAAAGACTTCAGTTTTTTGCATCCAACATTTTGAGAGTAAATTTATTTTGAAAGGAAAAAGAAACCAATTGAATTGGAATTTACAACCAATAAAACTATCTCTTTCGCCGACTCCAGCAAAAATATCATCAAAAACTTTAAAATTCAATAAATGAATGAGCAAAAATATATAATATGGAGTTTCAAAAAACAAAACATGGCTTACACAATTGAAAATCATTTAAACTAAATCACTTTGCTTGTTTATTTATTGTTTTAATTTTCAAAACAAAAAGTGCAAACATGCATTTTATTGTTGAAAACCTGTTTAGAAATTAAAATGTGTTCTGATAAATTCTCTGGAAATTTATAAAATTCAACAGATGTAATTCTTAAAGTTATGCCCCGTTTAACTTATTTAATTACCTAAGCAGTCAATCTGTTTTTAGTTACGATTTCAATCAGCCTGTTACAAATCAGTCTGTAACGTGACATGTGGGGGTCATATTTATGAATGAGCTTTGAAATACTATCTCTCCTCACTCGAGAAATTCATTGGAAATAAAGATTTAAAAGATTAAATTTACTTAAAAAAAAATTTTCTTCACCTAACACAATTACAGTCATATATCTTGAAAATGCTTATTTAAATTTATATTTTATATTCTAGGCCTAAACTTTTATTGCTACTGCTGCTTTAGTATCATTAGTCTGGGCTAATATTCAAGAGGTGAAATTATTTGGGTCATCCGTAACTATAAAAATACTAGACTTTTTGCCCATTAAAAAAGGTAAAAAGTTATGGGGTGTTGACTTATAATTAATGCTTTATTCCAAATTGATGGCTGAATATGGGTAAATTTGTGCTCATTTTTACATTAAATATTAATCGCCATTAATCCCTAACTGTGCATCGAAAGGATACCATAATACTTATTTGTTGCACCGTATCAAAACATCTGTTCATACAAAATTTCAGCAGATCACTCCAGTACTATCTAAGAAATTGTAGAATGGACAGACTAAACGCAGTATATAGATTTTAGAGTGTAAAGACGATTGTTGAATTATTTTGAAAAAAAAAAAATTCAGACAATTAGTTTATTACTTCCGTTTAAGAAAACTATTTCTTCCTCTTGACATTGTAGAAAACAAATAAAAATCAGTCATGTTTTCTTGTCAGATATTAATCTCAATCGTTGATTATATTATGATCTGTTGACTTGAGAGCAGAATGTTGTTTTTCTTTTTCATGTTTACAAAGCAAATTAATGTCTGCTTCTATGGAAGCATTGAGGAGGAGGAGGAGTAAAAATGTCCACTTTCATGTCTTGACCGCGATTCCAAGCGTGTAACATTATTAGAAATCATTTTCAGTCAAAAAATATTAATTGCAACGTTCTATAATTCAAACAATCAGAAATTTACCACATTATGGATTTATATAAACCAATAAACAACAACAAAATTCTTAAGAATAATTTAATCTGTACATTTAGCAATGAAATATTTATTTCAGATTAAAGCGTGACTGACCATCAAACGTACTATTTTATTTCAACGTGACCGACGACCATCAAAAATACTATTTTATTTTGTTGTGCCTGACGACGAGCAAACGTCCTATTTTGTCGTGACCGACGACGACCAAACATCCTATTTCAGCGTATTACTGCTTAAAGTTCTATTTCTGTTTTCAGCATGACTGGCCAAAAAGAATGCTATTTCAGCCTGTATCACTATTGTCCGACAAAATTATTTTTTACGTGACTGATGGATGGACTGCAAATCTTGTGTTAGATGCATCTACCTATCTAAAATAAGATTTATGTTCAGTCTGGACATTTAACAATACAAATGCCATTTCAGATAGACCATAGCCTTGTTGATCAACAAAGCCTTCCACAGGTATGCACAGCTGCAACTAAAAAAGAAAAGGATAAGCATTCGTATTCATTTAGTTTATCACTGACTGACCAGAAATCGGATGCGGAAAATCGTGACGTCTTTTTAGTCGAATGCTAATGTCCAGTCATTTTTATTTTAATCTTTATGCGCATGCTGAAAAAGCTTGTGTTTCTAATTCATACTTTCATGTTAGATAAAAAGATAACACGAATACGCACGTGTAGATGTGTATAAATATGCAATTTCAATTGGCTTACCTCGATTTGCTTTTACTTATTTCTTCATAATTGATTTCTGTTTTAGAATGCTATTTATTTCAACTTTTTCAACAAGGAACAACAGTAGACGTTAACAAATCTTTATTATTAATAATTTCTTATGCTCTGAGATTTACTTTACTTTATTAAAACGAACGGGTATTCTTCATATATGTCTATTGAATCGACATGTTTAGCAATAGTGACGCTTTAACTCTGATCACAGGGTAGATTGAAAATGTTGGTTAGAGAATAACAAAGAAAATAATGGTTAACTATTAGAAATTTGTATACGAAATACAGATTATTTTTATTTTATTGTTGCCTTGATTTCAAAGAATAAAAAGTTTTACAATAATCTTTTTCATATTCCATTGGTATCAATATAAAATTATTTTCTTAATATAAAGAAAAATCTTATATGTTGAAAGTGTTCCTGTGATTACATCCATTTTATTAGTGAATTAATTGGGTTAGTACGTAAAGTTTAAATGTGGACATTTTATGTTCAAATTAACCAAGGAACTTGTTGACTGGATTGCCGCGTTTAGAATTCTTTTTTAATTGCATTTGGTGAACTTAAATTTAATGCTTAACTCATCCAATGTCGTCATATGTTGACATAATATGAACGTAGAAAACTATTCTTTCATAATTTGATGAGCTTTTTTTGTTTTTTTTCGAGAAAAACAAATGGTCTTTCCTATGATTATAAAATTAAGACTTCATGTATTTGTCCTGGTGCTACTAAATTAGGCCAGTCTTAACATGCTGGCTTTTTTTTTTTATCTAAAATACACCAAACATTGATGTTATTGTTTTATTTTTTTTCCTTTCCCTTTGAAAAACTCAATTATGTTCTTCAAAGTTAAAAACAAAAGCAACAATTTTCCTATACAAAACACCCAAACCAAATACCATAATTAAATATTTAAATATATATAAAGAACTTTAAGTTTAAAAGTTTTTCCAAATTACTGGATTTGGCATTAAATAACCTCTAAATGGTTGATATGCCATAAAACAAAACCACCAAACCAATCATGTCTGTGTATTTTTTTGTATCAATAAAACCATTTTTTTTTTTCATTTTATTATTATTATTATTATTAGTAGTAGTAGTAGTAGTTGTGTAAATTTATATGTTCCTTTTATCGATGACTGAATTATCTTTTGTTTACCGTGAACTTAAAATATTATTCATATCAGTCTAGTGTGGAGAAAACTATATTTTACAAAAAAGAAATTAAAGATGTTTTTATTTTAATACTTGTATTTTGTTACAAGGTAAATTTAACATTTTTTTTTTTTTTTTTTTTGTTTAACATAATTAAAAATGATTTTTTAATCCATGGTTTGAAAATAAAACTAAAAAAGAAAAACTTTGGCAATATCATAAATATTAAATCTTTCTTTGTAACTGGATGAATTCATGATTTCAAACAGGAACCAACACGGAACAATGTAGAAACAAGGTCATCATCATCATCATTGTCTTTACGATTATATAAAAGTTACTTTTTGCGTGCATGTGAGTTCTTTCCTTATAGGTTTCGAAACGGTTGAGCCAATCTTGTGCAAATTTCACACATGTCTGGCAGTGTTTTTAGATATATTTTGTACAGAAATTCATCCGATAAGTATCGAAAATCAAAAAAATCTGATCTTAAAAATAGTCTCTCTTATAGATAAAAAAAAAAAAAAAATAATTTTTACAGGGGAATATTTTACATTACACCGACCAAAGGAAATAATAAAATTGCAGCAAATCATTTCTTCTTAAAAAAAAGCAGTCATCTGGAGATACAGCTTAGTGGTATATCATTCAACTACAGATCGAATGATCCCCTGTTCAAGCCCGAGTGTACCTCACCATTTTACTTTAACTTTTTCTGATTAATAAGTTCAATTTACGATAAGAGGTACCATTTAAAATTTGTGCAAATCATTTCTTTGTTGGTATATTTTAAAAGTAAACATTAATCAGAAATTATTTTTCCAGGGTGTTCATCGTCAAGCCCAAATATCAGCTGACGTGATATTGTAAACATACACAGATAGAATTTGATGAACAACATTATTTTTTTTTTAATTTTATTTATTTTTTTGTGAATTAGTCCACCAGCCAAATTATTCCTCGTAATATATAATAATCAATAAAAGATTGGTTCTATAATAATACATATGCAATCTGTATAAATTAAAATATCATGTTTAAGCATGTTGTATGATCGGGCAATGTTGGACGTCTAGCTAGTTATTATTATATGGAGTATTATAATGAAAATGTTTATATTGTGGAATCAAATTAAAGTTTTAAAGCAGACATTTATTTTTAAAAAATCTGTTTTCTGGCATATTTATTTTAATTGAATGTAGAAACGCAATATTATCACGATTTAGTGATTGCTTTAGTTTGCCTGTTTTATGACATGTCAACCATTTTGAAGTTATTTATTGCTGAAACAGCTTATCTATTGTAAGTAGTTGATTGCATACGATTCGATGACCGCAGCCTACAATTGCAACCATGGTGGAATTTTGTATTTAGCATGGTAAATCTGATAAGATTTGAACTCTGTATTACCAGTTCCATAGTCTGGAACAGAATCCATTAAGCGATCACACACTCTCTTAAGTCATGTTTACTTGACCACCAAAAAATCTATGCAATAATTGCTTTAATACTATTTCTCAGCCTACTTAGCTGTTGTACCCCCCCCCCTTGAAACTAAAGTAAAAGTAAGAACAGGTCTTCTTAACATCCACAGTCAATCTTTTTTCCCTTTTTTTTTTATATCAGTTTGTTCAAGTTGGGGATGGAGCATCATACCGGATGCCAAATATTCACTCGCTAACTCAGGTATTCCAACCGTGAGATCTTAAGATTCTGACCGCTTCTTAAAGTGCAATTGTTTGAATCTCTCTTGCACTTAGTTCGCCGGGTATATTTTGCCAGGTAGTTTTTGAAATTCTTTTTCATGAGTCCAGTTGCTCCTATAATTACTGGAATGATGGCGATCTTCCTAAGATTCCAGTTTCTTTTCATATCATACATAAGACGTTGATATTTTGTTATCTTTTTTCTTTCCACTCTGTTTAACCCAGCATCATTGGAAGACACTAACTTCTACTAAGGTTGCTTCTTTCCTTCATATCCCATATCTATAGTATATATAGGATAGTGATTAAAATTGTATTTCAAACTTAAGCATAACAGACCAATGTAAATGCTATTTCAATGACAGATCGGAGAATACTATTTCAAACTTAAGCATGACAATTGATGCACAATTCAAGCTCTGCATTTTGCAATGAATCTCTTAATTAAAACAAATCTGACAGACCACAGAAAATATTTATTTTTTCAAACTTAATCATGATAAATCCCATCAATAAATAAATTTTCTTTTAGAGATGCATCTAAAATAAAATGGGTGTTTAGCAGGAAGCATGATAGACCAACAGACCAAGCTTTTTCTAGAAATGCGTTGACGTATCTAAAAATAGAAAACATCTCTTGTTACCGTAGCGATCTGATAATGTTGGTCATATTTCTTGGCAGTAGCAAGCAACCATGTCTATACAACATATTGGTTGTAGTCTGCTGAAAGCTTGCGGCCAAGTCGGCTCCACACCGGCTGTGTTCCATTGAGGCTATACAAACAGATGGAGAATGGAAGTAGCCATGAGCATCACACGTTGGACCCAACAAGCACGGAAATAGAAATTAGATTTGATTCTGAGAAAATAGCAAGCTGATTTTGTTTTTGCCAACACATAAGAACAGCTGTAAAGACCAATCTGCAATGTGTTTCGTCTTTTTTATCTTTCATTCCGATTTGCTTTTCACAATTTCCCTCTCTCTGTCTTTTTAATCCCACACGCCATTTTTATCTGCTTACGGCTTACAAAATATTGAAACACTAGTTCTCATCAGATCTCCAAAGTTAAGCAGCACTGAGCCTGGTCAGTACTTGAATGGGCAAATCCTTTAGAATATCAGGTGCCACAAGTTTGGAAGTGGAAGCAGCTCTAAAATAGCATGTCATTAATGCTCTATCTTTTAGCCAAAGTTAAGCAACAATGAGCCTGATGAGTATTTAGATAGGTGACCATTATTGTGCAAGGTATGAATATTCCCTCTTTCTCAGCTATCGTTTGAATAGTAGGGTAGACTAGAATTAGTAAGACAAGTAATTTTTCTTTATTCTATTGCAATAATCTATAAATATAAAAGCGAAAATGTATGTATGTTTGTGTGTCCGCTAAAAACTTTCGACAGACAGAAAAATTAACAAACTTGGTATCATATTGAAGCTCCATCCTTCGCCCGAAAAATATGGAGAAATTGGCCAAAAACGTTAATTTTTTCACCCCGAAATCGATAATTTTCTACGGTCAACAAAAACCGTCCTATGCGTCAGATGACGTCATGACCTGATTTACTTTAAATAGTTGAAGAACTGACTAAATTTCATGTACATCGTGTTAGCTCAGTTGGTTAGTGCGTTGGGTCATTATCTAAACGTTTTGTGTTCGAATCGTGGTGTGGGATGTCTTCTTTTCTTTCATTTTTTTTCGATTTTTTAAATTTAAATATTGAACCAGTGTTATTTAAGCCATTTTTCACGTAACGTTCGTTTTTCTGTTTTTTTTTTTTTTTTTTTTTTTTTAATTCACTTATTCTTAGGTTTTCATTAACACCCTACCCCCGATCATACACCCAAAAACACCCGGGTACCTACAGATTTTTTAAATTTTAATATCGAAACAGGCTTATTTAAGCCATTTTTAACGTGTTTGTTTTTGTTTTTTTACGTTCGTTTTTCTGTTTTCTTTTTGTTTTTGTTTTTTTGATTTTTACATTTAACATTGTTCATTTGCCTTACATTAGTTTTTTTTGTGTTTTTTTTTTTGTTTTTTTTTACTTCGCTTTAATTTACCCGACTTTTACAAGCTATTTTCGAGATACTTTTTGATCGCCGCGTATCGGGGAAAACAGAAACTGGCTTCGAGCGCAAAACTAGGTCAAACATCATGCAACTTGACGTTGTCGCACCTGCTAATTTTGGTTTATAAACGTCAGCTTAACACACTTATCAATTCATCTGATCCTGTGGTCGAGATGGTTAGGTCGCAGGGGGTTTTTTTTTTCCATTTCCTTTCCACCTCCGTCAAAAATTCGGAGTTCAAGCCTACCTTTCTACTAAAACTATTTTTTTTCTTTTACACCTCCAAACAACCAGCCAACGTTTTTTTTTTTTTTTTTTAACAGGGTTGTTTTAATCTACGCCCCCCCACACACAACACACACACCTCCAAACACCCGGACAACGCCGGGTACCCCAGCTAGACTATATATATATAAAAGGCAAAATGTGTGACCATTTTGTGTATGTCTCGCAAAGGTTTTTTTCGCACACGCTCCCGAGGTCGTTATGATCGTTTAGAACTGTTTATATACCCACTAGATAATAATATCTAGGATTTGGGAACGCGTGTAGCGTCTAGATTTATTTACGTCAATTTTTACAAAATTATTGCTATTTTGGCTTCTAACGTGTTGATTTCGCTTTTTCGTATAAAAAAGCAAAACTAATTCAAAGCTAAGGCGGTGTTTCCGGCAATCGCACCGGGGAAACGTCCAGAAACAATCAGCTTTGATCAATGTAAGGACAAACTCCTCTTATATCAGACAATTGCTATTCAATCTGGACAATGGGGAGCTGGGTTCCCCCTTCCCAACATCTGTTGGGGGGGGGGAAACAGTCAAAGTTGGGTAAACAAACCCAAGTTAACTGCGTGACTTCTATTTGACCTCATAAATTAGGTCAAATGGAAGCAACAGAGTTAACTTTTATTGCGGCCACCTGTCTTTAATACTTAAATAAATGAATTCAAACGTGTCTCCGTTGTATGTCGCAGTGGCCCAATAGTTAATGTCGCACGTTTTTTTTTTTTTTTTTTTTCTCACACTTTAATTTCCAACTTTGCCTCAAGGGTTCGGGTTCGATCCTCATAGTCACCTAACAAAACTTTTTTATTTTTTATTCCCCCCCCCCCGGAGTTTGGATTTACCCAAAACCACACACACCTCAAAGCACCTGGGCATCGCCGGATACCCCCCGCTAGTCTATATATATAAAAGGCAAAATGTGTGTGATCATTTTGTGTATAACTCGCAAAGGCTTTCTTCGCAGACGCTCGGGGGGGGGGTACTATCACTTAGAACTGTTTATATACCCCCTAGATAATAATAATATCTACGTTGATTTTTACAAAATTATTGCTATTTCAGCCCGTCTTGTGTTCGTTCAGCTTTTTTGTATAAAAAGCGAAACTAATTCAAAGCTAAGGGTCTGTTCCCAGCATTCGCACCGGGAAACGTCCAGAAGCAATCAGCTTTGATCAATGTGGGGCCAAACTCCTTATATCAGACAATTGCTATTCAATCTGGACAATGGGGAGCTGGTCCCCCCCCCCCAAACATCTTGGGGAATTGAGTAAACAAACCCAAATGCTGCCCCGCAACAAAAGTCAACTGCGCGACTTATTTGACCTCATTAATGAGGTCAAATAGATGCAACAGAGTTAACTTTTATTGCAGCCATGTGTCAATTCTGTTTTTAATACTTAAATAAATAAATTCAAATGTGTTTCCGTTACTATTTCGCAGTGGCCCAATGGTTAACGTCGCACGTTTTTTTTTCACACTTTAATTTCCAACTTTGCCTCAAAGGTTCGGGTTCGATCCTCATAAACTTTTTTTTTTATTTTAAACCCCCCCGCCCTCCGGAGTTTTGATTTACCCAAAACCACACACGCCTTCAAACACCTGGGCAACGCCGGGTAACCCCCGCTAGTAGTAAATAAAAATAATTCAAGGTGTATTTATCCAAGTTATACAAGATAACACACGAACGCAAGATCTTACCTAATCTATATATTAATACAATTGCGTGTATTATTTTCTGTGTCACACTTACATCGGGATTGTTTAATCATATACTTCCATTTCTTGTCATAAATAATTTTACTAAGAATTCTCCAGAAGTTTTAGTTTCGGTTTCAGCTGATAGCACTTCGGTCATCTATTTATTTTTTTTTTTTTTTGGAAAGAAATTTATCAAAAATTCTTCATAAGTTTTGGTTTTAATTATGGCTGAAAGAACTCAAGGTGTGTATGTGTGTGTGTGTGTGTGTGTGTGTGTGTGTATATATATATATATATATATATATATATATACATACACACACACATGTATACATATATTTTTTCAGAAGTTTTTATTTTGGTTTCGATTCAAGCTAATGCACCTAAGTCATATCGATATATATTTTTTTATTTTTGAAATCGCAAATATATAAAATTCGATAAAGCATTAACTCTATAATAAAATATACGAAATCTGCAAGAATTAAAATATCATATTTAAGCGTACTTTACAACCGGGCTTTTGCCAGGCATTCGTGCTAGTTTAGATAAATACTTTTGCAGTTTTAACAAAAAAGCTACAATAATATCAGAGCGTCTCCATTTACGCTGAACATCTACAGAATGCCAACATCAATATATCATATATGAATGAGTCCTCTGTAGAATTTATATGGCTTGTATAAAGACAAATAATTTTTATGATTTGATAAATTGTTCAAATGCAAATTCATATGAATCAGCATGATGCAATTTTTTTTATTTCTGTTATTGATGTTGAATTCCTCGAATCTTTCTTGAATCAAGTACTTATAGAAGGGACCACATGAAGGTTGCCAACATCCATGCATGAAAGTGGCATTTATGGGACTGATTGGATTTGAACTTGGCACCTTTCAGATTGTCAATTTAAATCATTATTCATTTGACTATGATCACCATGGAAATTTACATTGATAAAACAATAAGTTGCTGTCTCATTTTATTAGAATTGCCAGTGATTGTCTACAATTTTTATGGCTGGGTTCTTTTTTTTTTTTCTTTGGAATTTTTTAAATGCAATCACTTAAGTACATTTTCCAGTCAGGGGATTTTTTTCCTAGACACCAAAATCAACAAAATCTTATGCCATTTTTGAAATTACATTCCCCTGTTGACTGCGATATGTTGCTGGTCCTGTGCAGTTCTAGGAGGTCCACCCTCAAGCTTTACCTTCTCTCTTTTAGTTCATTGCTAATAGCTTGAGGCGTCCCTATTGGGGAAGGCTGATGGGACTCCCCAAGAATTTTCTCTAGGCTAGAGTGCTGCTCCTCTGGGCACTTCAATCTGACTATCCAACCCATTGTAACATGACTGTTACATTTTAGTAATTCATAAAAATAAAACTGGAAATAAATAAATAAAAATCCAGGTCAGCATTTTTTCTTGACAAAAGTTTTTATTTCTGTTACATTCGACACCACTTAAAGTCTCTCGCTGCCACCTTCCCATTTTAGCCTGATATGCATTTCTTTCTTCCGACCGCATGCTGGGCACAGCTGGACCATTCTCATCTTTGCTTTTCATGTCCATCTCCTTCAACATCAACTTTCTTTCTCCTCGAGCACGTGCAGCATTTTTTCTCTTTTTTTTTTTTTTTTACATAGGCATCACCACTTATCAAGGCCAAGAGGCCACTCAAGGATAAGAGTTAGAGAGTGTACAGTAGACAATTGGACAATATAGTAATCGTTAGTAATGGAAATTCAGTAAATTTGTTAACTTATATGGAACGGCTCATCAAAAACTTGTTTACATTAAACTTGAAGAAAACCATATTATAGTCAGCTGGAAAGCAGGAAAACGGAAGACAATCCACTTGCCATGAAAATAACTATAAAGCAGAGAAAAACTAGTAACCTCTCTTCTATGAGAAAGAGGTTGCAGAGAAGAGAAAAGGACATCCCCTACGAGGCTACAAAGTCTATTTTGAACTCTCTTTGCAAGCCAGCCATCCTTCGCTTCTGCTGATATTTTCCTACACACTCATATGCACTATTACACCTTGTGTCACATCTTCCTGCCACAGAAGAGAAGTAAATACCCAGTTAAGAACATTTTAAGATGATAAAAAGGAAAAAAATTGAAAAAGTTGTTCAATTTTTAGAATGAGGTTTTTAGTTTGCTATGTATGTTTCAGGTAAAATGATTAAATTATACACTAGCAGCAGAGAGACCTGACGTTGCTAACAATTTAATGAGGGACATAATGTCCTTTTTCACTATGTATTACTTCTTTTTATTTTTTGTTTACTGTTCTTGGTTTTGCCCTCTGATATAGTCGGGAGAAACTGACATTTTTAGAAATATTAAAATCAGCCATATGTATTTTAAGGGGGTTTTATCCCTATAACGGCTATAGATAATGCATAAGATTTGGCGCATGGAGGGGCACACACAGATTCAGGACTACTTCCATTTTTTTCCTAAAGAATTTTTTACATATGATTTCAAATAGAATATAATTTAAATTTTAAGGGAGGTTTTGCCCGCATAACTTCTGGTTGGAGAAAGGGGCGGGGGGCATTTTTATTGACTCTCCCATAAAATTCTGCATATAAATATTCTTTAAATTTTTATGTAGATTCTCTAGCTTTTCTTTCAGAAACACGCACACACACACACACACAAGAAAGATATGAGTAAAATTGCAACGTGTGTTCAATTAATCATATGCATTTACTCATTTAAACAACTTAGCGTTTCAGAATTGAATAACGTTTGAAGGGTTGTTATATTGTGAAACGACCAAAACTTTTCCATTCAGGATTCTCTTCTGGGCATTTTGTTTTTGACTAAATTTTTACTGAAACTAATATTTATTTGAATAAGGTTGAACCACTGGATGGAATCAAATTCAGGTTTGAATGATTAAGATGTTCTAATTCTAACTATTCAGCCACATGCTTAACATTTAGTTTATGATACCTCTGGTATCTCTTTCCATTGCAGTTGTCTGTATGTGTGTGTCTCCACAGAGAGGAACAGGCTGAACAGAAGTGGGGGTTAGTGTATGGGAGACAGGAAGGTAAAGATAGGTGGAAGTTTTAATAGAAGTATGTTATATTTTTACTCCGAAGCCACACCAGGTAACCCTGTTAGTTTGATATAAATAGTTGCATGTGACTTCCAATGGTATTAATTACCAATTAACTATTGTGTAGTCTAGATTATTAGGTCTCGTACCCACCTGGTTAGGACAATGCAATATTCCAGTTATGCTATACCAAGCTTGTATTTATATTGAAGTAACCATTGTTTTCATTGATTTTTGAGCTTTTGCTGTATCTTAATTACATTTTGTTATTCTACAATGAAGTTTTTTTTTCCTTTTATTATGGCATTATTGTTTAGGTTAGTTTAGAAGTTGATTTCTAAAAGTTGTCTAACACATGCCAACATGTCAAACAGGCATTAACGTGAATGAAATAAAAACAATCAAATTATATCTGTTCTATATGAACTCATTAAAACATTTCTGTTTTGAGTAGAACAGATGTAGGGAGTCTGGGTTTGATTCAGATTTTTATAACTGCTTACTCAAAGATGAAATTTTAAGGTGCAATTTTTTTTTTTTAATTTCAATTTGCATTTTTTAACCCAAAGTTATTTTATCAGCTGAATTGAGTATTGTTTAGAAAAAAAATATGAATCCAGTCCAATTTTTTTTTTTGGGGGGGGGGGGGGGGGCGATATTTTTTTAAAACTAAGTCAAGAGTTATTTTCAGCTGAGTGAGTTTCCAATTTTGACATGTGGTGTCAGTAATATTATCAGTAAAGTTTTCTTTTTAAACTGCTGTTGTATTGCTCGATTTATTTCAATATATTTGCATCACCATCTTAAACTCTGCCACTACGTCATCACAGATGAGGGACATTATAAATTCAATACAAGATTTTGCGGTTTAGATCTTTATCCCTGACCAGGATTAACTTTCTGTGAAACCCTGGCATGAAGTCACTCAAACTTGGAGCACTCGAGATGTGTTTGCTGAAGTCTGGTGGTAAAAAGAGGTCATTTTATTTTCTCATCTCTCAGTCATAACATAGCAGCCACACAAGATTTGTTCCCTCATCATCCCTCGATTAACCAACACTACTTCCGATAGCAGGAGTCCAATTTATTTTTCTGTTACTCTTCCACGTCTGAAATCAATTTATTATTTGCAGAAATGTTAGGTAGTAACTGAGACCGTCATCTAACTTTCTAAGAAAAAAAACAATGCAGCAATGAAGATTTATACCAAAGAAAAAGCTGTAAAAAGCAGTGATATTAAATATACAATCATAATTATGGCAAGATTATCTTCTGATGTACAAGGAGTGTCAAGTTCTTCTCTATAATTAATCAATGCTGTAAAGCAAACGGATAAATCTGGTCAAATATGAAACGTGCTGAAATGAAAATGTCACAGCTTGGCATTAAAAATTGGCCTTCATGCCTGATCGCAGATTGTACATGAACAAAATATGTGAACATCATTTGATTGTATTGATCTGTGACTTCTTTGTCATATAATGGCTTCATTCCGTCGGCAAACACCATGCATCAGGTTGCTGCTATTTATCTAACACCGACAAGCCATTGCCGCTCCTATTCCGAAAGATCTACCTTGCTAATGACTTGTGATGATTCTCCTTTTGTATTTGTTTTTTTTTGGGGGGGGGGGCTATGAGGCAAGAAACATTTTCCATGTGATCTTGTTCGAAAGAATCCATCACTGCCGAGAGGAAGAGAAAAAGATGAAGGAAATTGGCTGGCTTCATTGTCTTCTGTGCTTCTATCGTTATCGTGAACTGCTGCTGTCCAATCTCGGCAGGGCATTTGTCGCATGTTAACGCACTTTATTTCATTGATCTACTTCTTCAGCAACTCCGAAGCGTTTGCATGGTTTCCAAGTTATTGCTTAAAAAAAAAAAAAAAATAAAGAAGAAAAAGAAAATCATTCTCTGCAAACAAATGAAAATGCAGACAAAATCTATCGATGTCTTCTGCCCTCCTTTTTTTTTATAGGATTTGTAGGGGGAGAATAAAGTGAAATCATTACAATTCCAATAGTCCATACTTCCTATTAGAGCAGCAGATATTGAAAGGCTCGGATTGTGATATCAGTATTTATAGTTTTGTAGTGGGACACTGTAAGAATATAGGCTTCACTTGGTATTGGATCAGGCTAAATAATATACTGTTTTTATTTTGTTTTATTAGCCATGGCACACACACACACACACACTTCTCTCTTTCTCATTCATATGGGTTTGGTTTGTTTATTTGGTTTCCGACGCATCAACATCTTTGAACTTATGCAATGCTAAAAACACTATTTTCAACAATTCATTAATTTTGTGTTAGATGCTGAGACGACAAAACCATTGTTAAACAGTTCGTTAATATTTCATATTTAGATTATTTGAACTACTGTTTTCCTTTTGTAACATTTCAGCTGGTGTAACCTTCGACCTTCAGGTGTATTTTGTTTAACTCAGAACTATAAAATTTTGAGCTAAATCCTTTATTCAGTCTACTGTGTTAACTTGCTCTTATTTGGTCAGCTATTACCAACTAGAAGTTTGAAATTAATTTGTAATTGTTTTCTTAGCATTGTCTTCACCAAGGATTGAACCTTCGACCTCCAGAAGACTGTCACTTAGAACTGATTATTACTTAGCACGTCTATCTGTTGTGTTAGGTTAGTACAAGTGATACTAAGAATATAATAACAAATTACTTAAAACTTCTACCTGGTCATGGCTGACAGAATGAGAGAAAGATTAAATAAAGGGTTCCATTCGAAATTTCATGCAAATTCCTGAGTTAGACAAGACACATCTGAAGAAGGTTGGAGGTTACATCGGCTGAAATGTTGTGAGAATAACATCTAAGACGGAAACAGTAGTTCAAATAATTGATTTGCCTAAGCTCTAATATCAAAATTAACTTTGTTTACCTAAACTTGATTTATCTCCATCTGTTTTGAATTTGTTCAAAACGTTAACTCTCTCTCTCTATATATATATATATATATATACATACACACATATATATATATATATATATATATATATATATATATATATAGCTTAAATCTCAATTTTTGTTAAATTTATTTTCCCATTGTTGCAATACTGATACTGCTTGGTTTGCTTTTTTGTATGAGTTCAAGAAGTTTACCTAATTTGTTTATCTGTTTAGTGTAGTACTGATGATCATGGGTTTTCAGTCTCTCTTTTTAATCCAAATGATGAAACAACGTTCACATATAGAAGACAAAAATAGTTAAACTTAACTAAACTGGATCCACTTTTCATAAGCAAAACTTGTTTTTGGTTACTTGCTGGCCTCTACCTATCTATTAATACATGACGTCTGGTTTCGCTGTTAAAAAAAAAAAAAAAAAAAATTAAAAAAAGACAAGTAAATTAAAGGAAATCTCAAATCCACTATCTAGTCACATGACCAAAATCATCCAATGCAAGTAAGTGACATGCCACTCCTCCAACCCAAGCTTTCATGCTCTCTTCCCCATGTGCAAATATAATTTATTACATGTGGGAGTCGTTTGAGATGAAATTACTTATAAAATAGCTGTCAAGCTGGTAGAGTTTTTGTATGTTTTGTTCATCATAGTCATGTTCATCTTTTAATGGGTTCACTCTTCACACTACTTCCGTTCACTGGGACCATCATCGCTGATTTGTCAGTATATCGTCTGCTATCAATCATTTCATTGATGGTTCCATGACAATGCAATAATTGCAAAGAAAATAGGAAAGAGAAATGTTGCCTAAAAGAATAATGCAACAGCTTTTTGGATTTTTCTTCTTTTTATAAAGTGAAGCAATTACGTATAAGATAATATTTTTACAAGATCACAAAAATGTCAGTTGCTTAAATTAAAAAAGATTCCAAATTTTAGCTTGACATACCTGACATAAAACTTATTTAAAACTTAAACGTGTCAGAGCAACACAAATATTAAAACTACATGACAGAGCAACACAAATATTAAAACTTAAGCGTGACAGAGCAACACAAATATTAAAACTTAAGCGTGACAGAGCAACACAAATATTAAAACTTAAGCGTGACAGAGCAACACAACTATTAACACTTAAGCGTGACAGAGCAACACAACTATTAACACTTAAGCGTGACAGAGCAACACAACTATTAACACTTAAGCGTGACAGAGCAACACAAATATTAACACTTAAGCGTGACAGAGCAACACAAATATTAACACTTAAGCGTGACAGAGCAACACAAATATTAACACTTAAGCGTGACAGAGCAACACAAATATTAACACTTAAGCGTGACAGAGCAACACAAATATTAACACTTAAGCGTGACAGAGCAACACAAATATTAACACTTAAGCGTGACAGAGCAACACAAATATTAACACTTAAGCGTGACAGAGCAACACAAGTATTGGTGAGGGGACAATTCCAATTTTTCCCTCATTCGAATACAATTACTGATTCCAGTTCTTTTAAAACCTCTAATTTAGTTTTTTTTTTTTTTTTTTTTTATTATTTGGATTCCCATAAAAACCCATCTAATAATATGCGCATGTAAAAAATTATTTAAAACTTAAACATGTCAGAACAACACAAATATTTAAAACTTAAGCATGACAACGGCATGAATATTATATTGACAGAACAACACAAATGTTAGTGATGGACAATTCCAATATTTTTCTAGTTTCCGATAAAATTACCGATTCTGATACATTTACTGACTCCAATTCTTTTAAATCCTCTAAATATTTAGGAGTTTTTATTGTTTTTATTTTTCGATTACTGTAAGCATGTATTTTTGCAAATGTAAAAGAAATACACATGCAGCAATTATTAATAAATTTTCATTTTAATGATAGTTTAAATTCTATATATATCATTTTATCATTAGTATTAGAAATAGGAAATTAAATTCAAACAAGAAAACAACTTAAAAAAAAAAAACGATTAAAAAGTATTATTTTTAGAATCAAAAATCAGGTACAAATTTTCTGATTCCAATTCCAATAATTCCAATACGTCAAAAACTTGAGATTTTTTAAATTCTGAATTTCTATTAATCGTCCCAATATTAACAAATATTATTTCAAATTAAACATGACAATGACACAAATATTTCAACGTGACAGTGATAAACTATTTCTAACTTAATCTTAAAGATGATTGGGGGCATCTAAGATCAAAAGCATCTCTTGCACATTCCAAGATGCCACTTAAACTGAAGTGTAACACTCATAGATCGTCTCATGAAGATAAGGTGACACCATAAAAAAGTGATTGAAGCTAAAAGAGACGTTTCTTTTTTCATTATTTCTTTTTTAAATGGTTTTTGAAGTAAATATTTTTAGATGTCCGTCAATAGAAAGTCTTAACTCACTAATTCTAACAGTTCTGAGATTAATTCTATCTAAGGATTTTAGTGAGAGGAATTCTATTTATTATATAAGACCACTGTATGTTCTTGCAACTTGATTATAATTGTGTTTCTGAAATAGAAAAATCCCAATAAGTTACATGTATATGACTCTGTAGTATAATCATCCTTCACCTCCCGTTATGATTGCAATCTGGCATCCATACTTTTTCTCTCAGTTTTGTCATAGTCTGAATACACATTCACTTTGATGCAAATCAAAAACAAATAAAACAAGGTGATATCGGTTTTTAAATAGAATAAAGTTACAGAATGTACAAGCAAAAAAAAAAATTAATATATTTTGAAGGTCACGTGATAAAATAAGAGTGCATGCATGGAAAAGAAAGAGGAACTCTATTTTTTTTCTGATTATGATTTCGATTATGTGTATATTTTGCAATTGTAGTTGATATTTTCATCTTAACTCAAATACAAACAAATGAAGATAGATTTTAAGGATTTGATAAAAGACATCAGTTTATTTTCATAATGAGTTTTGTTAGTGGGTTTTTGTTTTCATTTTTTTTTTTGCTCCACAAAAGATTCTCTGTGAAAATTTTCACTTTAGTATTCACATAGACATAGAAATAAAGTATATTATGTTGCGTACAATTTATAATGCTTTAAAAAAAATTTCGCAAATCATATGCTTGCTTAAAATTGTATTATTGTCAACTGCAAAAAGTGACTTTACTCCACAGCTAAAAAAAAAAAAAAATTTATACAGAAGCAAGTACATTAAAAAAAAAATGACTTCAAACCACAACTGCAAAAAATTTTTTATACAATTAGAAGCAGATATGTTAAACTCAGTTTTTAAAAACTTTCTAACAAAATAAATTTTCACTTTTTTGGGGGTTTTGTTTTTGTGTACATAATTCATCACGTTTCTAAATAAACAATTTAAAAACTTGACATGAATTATGAAAAGGTATTGCACAAACAAAAAAAAGAAACATTTTTCTTTTGAATTATTTACATTCCAGAAATGATAATGCAATTAAGTTATCTTAAATAACGAGGTGACAGCAATTTTAGCTTAAAATATGTTCGATTGTATGGTTGTCTGGAAGAGATGTTTCGTGCTGATTATTTGGTGCTTGAAACAATGGCTGATCTATTTCATATTTGGAGGAAAGCTATGAAAAGTGAAGTTTTGTGGTAAATATTGCCATAGTCATCAATGGTTGTAGCACTGGAAAGATCACAGAAAGAAGAAACTTCCCCCTACTCAGTTTGTGAGAAAAGAATTTTGGATCTGATGAACTCGGAGTATGATTAAATCCAGACAGTATAGGGAGATATTTGAATAAAAATAGACATTGATGGTATCGACACATTTAAAAAAATGGATGAGAATTGTTGCGCAAGTAGGTGGTGGAAAGGTGATGGTGGTCAAATGGTTAATGATATGGACTCACAACTTGTTCCAACTTCGAATCCAGTTCATATCACAAAAAATCATTGTCACTTAGGATGTTGGCAACCTTCACATAGTCCATCCCATGAGTATCCAATGGCTTTCTAGAAAGAATTCTGACTAGAAAAATATCAGGGAAGCCAATGCCAACAATAGAATTTTTGGATTCGTACAATATGATGATTAGATTATGGACAGTTGTGGTAGCAAATTCAGACTTCAGAAAGAAGGATAAATAAAGACCTGGGAGGAGATAGGTTGCTTTGAAAGTCAATTTCTAAAAGTTGTTAAAAGCATGCCATCATGTAAAATGAATGTTAATCCAAATATGATAATGAATTTTAATTTGCTTATTTGTCACCACAAATATTGTTTGATATGAACATCTTGCAGAAGATTTGAAACATAAAATATGAACTTTTGCATGTGTGAATTGTTAACACCATTACGGGAATTACAATGAGATTTAATTTCATAATGAAAGGTTAATCCAAATATGTACAAATGTATGTAAAAATTTAAAACTTTCAAAAATTTAAATACTGTTTTATTATTTGCAGGAGCATACGTTGGTTGGCCGCACCGATGCAGCAGTTCAACAAGATATCCATCTCAGTGGTCTGGGCATTATGCCTGAACATTGTATTGTCGACATTGTCGGTAATAATGATGTCTACCTCAACCCACTCGAAGGAGCAAGGTAAGTTTTATCTGTTCATGTGCCAGGGATTCTTAACCCAGCCAAACTTCAACACCCACCCACTTCGGTTTATCGGGGAGGGACTAGCTTTTGTAAACAAACCATTGCGTTTGTATATTTTAATCACAATGCAATGAATTCTTCCACATTTATTCAACAAATTGTATATTTTATAAAGAATGCAAACTTCCAAATCGACATCGAAGTAATTTTGAAAAGAGTGGAAGTTTGGTCACGATTAATCGAGCATAAATTTATGTAAGATTTTCAATGTCAACTCATATAGCATCTAAATTAATCAAACGTTTCTTCTGACTAGGGCGTTTTATTTGTTATTGTTATGCCATGTTATTGACAATATAATAATACACTTCACTACAACTTATCTAAAACCCAGACGACTCGTAATATTAAACATCTTTAAATAAAAAGAAATTAAAATCAGCTAGGATATAGCTGCTTTTAGATTGAAAATTATAGTAGAATGTATCTACCTTGTGTGCAAACAAATAAAAAAAATAGAAAATAAAATGATTACATTGCATCCCAGGTAAATACAGTTAACATGTATTAAGTTTTAGTTTATATATTTTTAGTTTTAAAAGAAATCCTACATAATTTTTTTTGCACTCTGTTAAGTAAGGGGACAAAAATAAAACTAAAGAGGCCTCCAGAGTGCTGCAGAAACAGCTCTTCTGGTGAGAAGAGACAAACTCCTTGCACCCTGATTTCAGCATTCTTTTCTTAATTAGTCATTAACAAAAGTTTAAAGGAAGAATATAATATAGTTTTTAATATTTTATGGTATTACATAATGTAATGACTAGAGCTATGACAACAGCATATTCTTTTCGTTGTTTTGACTCTCTAGTGTGTATCTTTTGATATCTTATATGCTTTTATATAGAGTGATGTGGTTCTCGGTTGATTAACTGTGTCGGATATATACTCGAGAGTCAAAACAATGAAAAGAATATTCTGTTGTCATAGTAATGACATATTGCTGTTGCATCAGCCATTATTAATTCAGGGTTTATGAGCTTAGTGTTTTTGTCATCCTTTATTTAGGAGCTATTTTGATGATTGGTGTGCCGTGAGTGAAGTTTAAACTATATGTATAAAAAAAGGTGAATGGTTCAAATAAGAGATCTATATTCATCATAAATGTGTCTTAGATGTGAGAAAGGCTCTAATTTGGAAGTGTGACCTCATAACAGATCAAAAAGTCCAGATGTCAATGTAATGAATTCTATTGTTTATTGTTATGGCAACTTCAATAGGAATGTGATTTTGGACATAAAATCCTTTAAAAGTTTCATTATGAAAGTTTTTAACAATATCTCTCAAGTCATGTAAAAGGTGTCTAAGCCATTGTGTTCCTGTTCACATTAAACATCTTATCTAACGTTTGTGCATTTGTTCTTTAAACGAAGATTCATACATTGAGGATACTGGTACCTTGATCAGAGTCAATACTCTCGACTTGATTGAACCCAACAAATATACCTCAGACGTCAACATGATGGATTTTACCATTTGGGGTTTATTGTTGCATCGGTTTCAACAGAGCATCTTCGAGTTGACTAGGTGTTTATATTAGTGAGGAATTTCTTGGCTTTCGTAATGCCGTTCTGTTGGACCTTGATGACTAGTAATTATAGAAAGCACGTTAAACATTTAATGCTTATGCTTTTCTTCTCCTTATTAGTAACTGTTTTCAATTTTAAAAATTACAAACGTGTATAAAATAATCCTGTTTTCTATGGAGCAACCTGTAAAGCAGACATGTTAAACATGTGAGTTGTACATGGTTGCAAGCAGAGACGTGCAGAGGGGGAGTGGTGCTAAAGGTGCTCTCTTCAGAGGAATGTATTATAGGCCTGTGCCCCACCAAAACGATGTTCATTACTATATTTTTGGTATTTTTTTTTTTGTGTTTGTTTTTTTTTCACTTAAGCACCTGCAAAAATAAAAAGAAGTTCTCTTCACGTTACTGGTCGCAAGTAGACTTGCAGCCTGCATAAAAAAATGCTGTAATGACCCAAATTGTAATGTTTATAATTTCAATTGAATAGATATGTGTGTTATTCACTGAAAAACGATGCCTTTTTTTATTATTCAGAAGCTTTAGTGATCAGATTTTATTAAGTTCAAAAGCAGAAAATGCACACCAAAATATTTGTATTATTCAAATTATTTTGAGTTCTGTCTTCATCTTGAATGTTATTCTCATAATCTCCAACCTTCAAGTGTGTATTGTTGAATCCAGAAATATTCGTTAAACTTGAGAATCCATACAAAATTTTAAACAAACCCTTTATTTAATTCACAAAGGTAGATTGCCTTTGTTACATCAACCATGACTGAGTGGAAGTCTTTAACTCGACAAAAATTCTAATATATCTGTGGGGTATATCTGACTATAATTTCACTTTTTTCTAATCTCCATGAATTAAAATTCCAGAAAATTCAAATGGAATGAATTATTTTGGGTGAACTGCAATATCAACTGCTCACTATAAACAGTGAACTTTCTATTATTTCAAATATACAAGCTTGACCAGTGCCTTCTACTATGTTGGACATCTAAACCTTATACTTCGCTAACATCTAAAGGAAGACATACCAAGCCTTGCCATTGCCATTGCATGTAAAGAGAGAAAAAAAACCCTGCATTTTCCTGATGAAGATTTTGTTATGAATCTAATACCGAATTTAATTTTAATAAATGTTTGTTTATTGAAAGAGATTCTGCTCGTGTTTGACTTTGAACTGCTTAATTTTGTATTCCAATATCAACACTGCTTACTATAAACAGTGGACTTTCTATTAACATTTGTATGCATGTTTCAGTTAGTTGTATGCAGCCTTCATGACAACACAAAATTGATGCCGATGACCTTCAGAAATCCTTAGTTTGACATGTCTGCTTTAAATAACTAGTTTTTATAGAAGCTTTCTAAACTGCAATCAATATTGTTGAGAAAGATTGTCCAGGTCAGTGTAATTGCTACTGCAGTTTATGTAGGATATGTTCCATATCATTTTTTAAAGACGCTTTGTTTCTGTTGTTTTAAATTGATATTAGTCAGAAAATCTTGCTGCTTTATTACATTTCTGTATGCCATGTCACACCCGGTGGCCCGAAGTACCTCCCACCCACCAATTGTGAATATAAAATCAGAATTTCTCTTTTGTTTGCAAGCTTTAATTTTTCTACTTGAGCGGATGCGGGAAGGGGGAGTTGCAAGTTTTTCTTTTTAGTTTTGTTCTACTAAAAAACTCATTTATTGAAGTTTTACAATAAATTTTTTCAAACATTTCTTTGAAAAGATTATTTTTTACTTCGTTCGTTTTATGATAAATTTAGCCTTTTAAAAACCGCATGTATATTATTAATTTCTGTAGCTAAAGCCTTTTAAACATTGTCTCATCTTTTTTACTATTAATCTTCTCTTTCTCTTTACTTCTATATCTTCTCACTTTACTATCGCTTACGTCTTCTCGTTTTGTCTCCCCCTCGTTCTCTCTCTTTCTACCTCACTCTCCCTTTTTGTATCTATCTACTTCTCTCTTTTAGTCTCTCCCTCTTTTATCTCTCTGTCTCTCTCTCTCTCTCTCTATCTCTGGCCCTGTTGGTGGGAAATCAGAAGATGTAAACTGCTCATCTCCTGCAGAGAGTAAAAGTCCATCAATATGACCACCATTGATCATGGGTAGCGATCCGTTATGCCTTGGGACTGGATAGTGGTCGTTGAAGGACTTGGAGGTCAAGATTTAGCACCCACACTTCCCAACACACAACTTTGGCCCTTACCTGGGTTAGACAGGCAGTTGGAGAGGCTCAATTCAATCAATCGACTAGTCATGTCAGCTCTTTTTCAGATCTTCAAAATCTGAATTAGAATATGGAATATAAAATAAGAATCTGAATATGGCTGCAGGGCCAATCTTGCTGAGAAATGGTGTATACTTCTTTCTGTCACTGAGAGCGTAATTATCTTGGGAATGAAAACCCAGGGACAGAAATTTAAACTGTCAGTCATTAGCACGAGTATATTGGCTATGCAACCCTGATCTTACTTGGACCACATCCAGACACTGACACTTGTACAGACCCATATAATAAAATGGAAGAACTAACCATCTACTATCCAACGTGCATAGTTCTTGATTTAGTGGAGCACAAGCCCATCAACTAAATCACCCTTCATAATAGAAAATATCTCACCGCCCCAATTTCAAAATCAATCAACACATGTAACAATACCTTGATAGTAGAAGTAAAAAAAAAACAGAGGTACGCTGAATTGTTAAGAAATATCCACACTATACAATATAAAAATAATGACTACCCTCGTAAATCCCTCAACACTTCAAAGGGAGTGTTGAGAAGCTCAGAACTAGATAACTGCACAATAAACGAAATCAAATAAAACTTTAAAAAAACGATTTCTAACAGATGTAAAAAAAAAAAAAAATCGCTATAAAGAAAAACTGAAGAATTCAACACCAATACATTCATCCTCACAATTAACTCGTCTGTCTGCGTCTCTTTATTCCTTCTGTCTGCGTCTCTTTATTCCTTCTGTCTGCGTCTCTTTATTCCTTCTGTCTGCGTCTCTTTATTCCTTCTGTCTGCGTCTCTTTATTCCTTCTGTCTGCGTCTCTTTATTCCTTCTGTCTGCGTCTCTTTATCCCTTCTGTCTGCGTCTCTTTATCCCTTCTGTCTGCGTCTCTTTATCCCTTCTGTCTGCGTCTCTTTATCCCTTCTGTCTGCGTCTCTTTATCCCTTCTGTCTGCGTCTCTTTATCCCTTCTGTCTGCGTCTCTTTATCCCTTCTGTCTGCGTCTCTTTATCCCTTCTGTCTGCGTCTCTTTATCCCTTCTGTCTGCGTCTCTTTATCCCTTCTGTCTGCGTCTCTTTATCCCTTCTGTCTGCGTCTCTTTATCCCTTCTGTCTGCGTCTCTTTATTCCTTCTGTCTGCGTCTCTTTATTCCTTCTGTCTGCGTCTCTTTATTCCTTCTGTCTGCGTCTCTTTATTCCTTCTGTCTGCGTCTCTTTATCCCTTCTGTCTGCGTCTCTTTATCCCTTCTGTCTGCGTCTCTTTATCCCTTCTGTCTGCGTCTCTTTATCCCTTCTGTCTGCGTCTCTTTATCCCTTCTGTCTGCGTCTCTTTATCCCTTCTGTCTGCGTCTCTTTATCCCTTCTGTCTGTGTCTCTTTATCCCTTCTGTCTGCGTCTCTTTATTCCTTCTGTCTGCGTCTCTTTATCCCTTCAGTCTGCGTCTCTTTATCCCTTCAGTCTGCGTCTCTTTATCCCTTCTGTCTGCGTCTCTTTATCCCTTCTGTCTGCGTCTCTTTATCCCTTCAGTCTGCGTCTCTTTATTCCTTCTGTGTGTAATTATTTCTCTCTTTATCCTTTCTGTCTGTGTATACAGGTTTTTGTGACCAATATTTATTTATGTAGAGCGTGTTTTATAATATCTATATGTCTATAAGGTTGAGGGTTTTTCTCGCTCTGACATTGATATTAAGACTACTTTTTCTATTTAAAAATGATTAAGACAAACTTTTATATATACTCGGTCATGGATATGCAAGTGATTACATGAATATTTGCACATTCTTTTTGGAAAACAAGAATTAATTAATAACTTATTCATTTTTTATAGTTTCTTATTAGATTGATTTCATTTCACTATTATGCTGAATTCTATTTATGCATAGTTTCTACATTCTGCATAATTGGATAAAACCTATGACGAAACTGTTCTACCACGCGGAAACATATATATAAATGACTTTGTTAGTGTGTATGCAAAACATCTCTATTAAACTCCTCTCTGAATATTTGGTCTACAGAGTTAAAATTTGATATATAGGGTATTTAGGCCTGTAGCACACTTTTGATTTGTTTTTCAGCTGGTAAAATAGCTGATAAGAGATCAAAATTGAAAAAAAAAATGTTGACCACGGCCTGGTGTAATTCAGTACCCTTTCTTTTTCTTTTTTTTTTTTTTTTTTTTTTTTTACATACGCAAATTCAGTTATAGATTAAACATCATTTTTTGTAGATTTAGATCCTACGCTGATGGATATCGCTGGAGAACTATGATTTGGTTTCGATTTTAGCTGATGGCACAAGTCTTCTTCTTTTTTTTTTTTTTTTTTTTTTTTACTTTTGAAATCACTATATATTAAGTACAATTTAATAATAGAGAATTGGCTTTATAATAATAAATACAAAATCTGCATGAATTAAAATATAATATTTAAGTATATTTCACAACCGACCAACACCAAGTGGCCTGCTAGTATATTTACAAAACTTGTTGATAAAACTATTTAAACCAAACTAGCGGGACCTGTTAGAATTCCATAGTGGACTCTCTCATATTTCATATATTGATGTTGGCATTCTATGGATATTTAGTGTAAATGTAGATGCAATGATATTATTGTAGCTCTTTTGTTAAAACTGCAAAAATATTTATCTAAACTAGCAGTGACGCCCGGCATAGCACGGTCATAAAATACGCTTAAATATATTTTAATTCATGCAGATTTCGTTTGTATTACTAAAGAGTTAATGTTCTATCGATTTGTATATATTATAAAATTGTGATTTCAAAAAATATATCCATATGACTTGTGTGCATCAGCTTGAACCTAAACCAAAACTTACGAAGAATTCTAGGTACAAATTATTTATTACAAGAAATGGAAGGTCATAATAATTAAATGACAGTCACTTGGAAGAAAAAAGATGTATGTGTGACACACAAAATAACACGCTATCGCATTAATATATAACTATAAAGTTAAATGAAATATATTTAAATAAATGAAGGTTTTTTTGTTTAATTTTTGAATAAAAATATTAATCTAGAAAGAGTGCCTCGTGTTGGGGAGTTTATTCCTCATAGAATCGGGCACCGTTAATTGCAATAGTAGATTTTCCTAATTTAAAAAATTATATGCCGGCCATTAAAAAGTTTGGTATGAATAGTTTTATTAAAGTTTCGGGTCAAAGTACGATAGAGTATCAACTAAAGACTAGCTTTTAAAAAGTTGATTTTAAGGTATTCGTCTGTTTTTAATGAACATTTAAAATTGTAAAGTAGATTTTATGATATTAAGGCATTTATTATTGTTTATCATTCAGTTATTGCACCCAAACTTTATTTGCATATGTGCATTCAATTTTTGTGCCCAACACTTTTGAATGGCCAGGAATTTTTGTTTAAATATCTTTTTGTTCCTTAGAACAGAGATGGCGGAAATTTTGTTTCTATGTCTATCATTATAGCCATGTCACTAGTAAGGGTGCTGGAGGTAAATGTTTTATCTGGGCTGACGTTATCTGCCTGATAATCAGGGACCCAAACCTTGGATTAACCACTAAGGAGGCTGTCCTATCAGCAGGTGCAAAATACTGGGGCTGCTGTATTGGCATTTGGTGAATGGATTCTGGACCATGCAGTAGCTTCTGGTGGGGCCTCTCGATGCCATATTAGTGGATAATTGTTACGGCTTTACCTTATCATGTTTTACAAAAAAAAAAAAAAATTCTTTGTTTCCTTTTCTTTCTTAGTTTTCCCTCTCTGTCCTGCTCTAAGCAAATCTGACAACCTAGTCCAAAAACTCCAAAATTCCATCATGACAAGTTTCAAGAAAAATACACGATTAAACCCGAATCTCCAACTTCCAACGTAGACCCCCACTACCATGTCTCCTTCTCCAACATCAGGGATCTACGTTCTAACCTTCCAGAGGTTGAAGCCCAATTACAGGAGACTAAACCAGACCTTTTATTTTTAAGCGAAACTAGCTTGGACAGACTATTTCCCTAAAAGAGTTTGTAATTAAGGGATACTCTAACTTAACTTCCAAATCTGACCCCCAAGATCGCCATGGGCATGGAATATGTGTCTATATTAAAGATAGCATTCCATGTGGTAGGGACATCTCCAGAGAAGATCCTAACTTACCCTATATGTGCTTCCGGGTGGCACTAGCTTACACTACTGCATTTATATTTACTCTCTATCGCCCCCATAACAGCGGAGTTACTATCTTTAAAAGCATATCTGAGAAAATTGACCAAGTTCTATCAGCTTATCCTTCAGCTAACATTCACGTATGTGGAGACTTCAATGTTCACAATGTGGAATGGTTGACCCACTCAAACAAGACCGATGATGAGGGGAGGTTCTGTCATGATTTCCCCATTGCTTATGATCTCACTCAGATTGTTCACGAACCCACCCGTGTGCCCGACAATGATGGTCAGTATGCGAATCTCCTAGACCTTTTTCTCACAACTTGCCCTGAACTACTATGTTCAGTTTCCGTTCTGTCTCCTCTTGGATCTTCCGACCACTCAGTTGTATCAATTAAGATAAAAACGAAATATAATAAGTCCTCAGACGTACCTCTCTACAGTATATTGATACACTATGGCTGACTGGGATATCTTTCGTTCATTTATATCAGATCTACCTCTGCGTTCCATGTTTAAAAAGGATGTGCCCTCTATAGTATCAGACCTGACGGAATGGTTAATTGTAGGTATAGACCGTTTCAAACCCTCGAAAAAGTTCCAGCAAAAACCTAACAGCCAGCCATGGTTTTCTCCAGAATGTGCTGCTACTATTGCACACAGAAATCACTTTTTCCACTGCTTCCAACGTAATAGATGTATCGAAACTAAAGCCACTTTCAGGACTGCCAGCAACCATTGTAAGAAAGTAATAAAGAACGCAAGAGAGTTGTATGCTCAGTCCGTCAAGTCCAAAGTAGCTGAGCAGCAGCTTGGTTCCCACCAGTTTTGGCAAATAGCAAACAGAATCCTGAACAGAAGCGCGTGCTCTATCCAAATTATCATCAATGGACCTGAGTTAATCTCGTCAGCATCAGACAAAGCCAAACTCTTTGCCAAGAACTTTGCAGCTAATTCTACCCTTTGCGACCAAGGCAGTCAACCCCCAATATTTCCTCCTGTATCATAAAACATGATATGTGATATACAAATATCTGTACATGATGTTTCCAAGCTAATCAAAAACCTTGACTCTAGTAAAGCAACTGGCCCTGACCGTATTCCAATTATAGTACTCAAAAAAACTTCAACCTGAACTAGCGCCCATACTTACAAAACTCTTTAAATGTTGTCTTAAGGAGAATTGCTTCCCATCACCCTAGAAAATCTCATCAGTATGACCTGTATTTAAGAATTCAGGTGATCGTTCATCCCCCTCTCAGTACAGGCCAATAAGTCTCCTGTGCGTCATGAGTAAGTTGCTGGAATCTGTGTTAAATAGAGAAGTAATCACCCATCTCGGCAAAAATAACCTTCTTAGTGACATAAAATATGGTTTCTGTTCTGCTAGATCTACAGCAGATGTGCTTACAGTTATATCTCATAGGATTAACAAATCTCTCGACGGAGGCAACCTTTCTAGGACAATTGCTCTTGACTCTATCAAAGAGTATGGCATAAAGGTTTACTTCACAAAATCTCCAGCTACGGTATTGCTGGAAATGTCTTAATTATTAAATCATTTCTCTCTGATAGATTCATAAGAGTAGTGGTTGAGGGGCAAAAATCAGAAGCTCACAGTATTAATGCTGGAGTCCCTCAGGGGTCCATCCTGGGCCCAACTCTTTTCCTGATCTATGTTAATAATCTTTCAAATCACATCCTTACATCATTTGTAGACATTTTTGCTGATGACACTACCATCTATGGTAGCACATCTAAGACAGTAAACGACCAAGTTCTCTCCGATTCTCTCTTCTCTGATCTTGATCACGTTGTACAATGGGGAAAGGAGTGGCTGGTTACTTTTAATGCATCTACAACCAAGCTTCTATCTTTACATCATAAACGTTCTAATCCCCATCTGGCATCAATTAAAATGAATGGCTCTCGTCTTGGGGAAGCCTCAAGTTTTAACAAGCTTCTGGGCTTGACCTTTACTCTTGATCCTAAATGGAAAACGTACATCAAATCTGTTGCCAAGGCTGCTGGAAAAATGATCGGATCCTTCTATCGACCCAGTATCTATCTATATAAGAGCCAGGTACGTCCAAGGATGGAATACTGCTGCCACATCTGGGCAGGAGCTGCTAGAAAGGACTCGTCCTGCCTTGATAGAGTTCAAAATAGACTTTGTGGCCTTGTGGGAGATGTCCTTTTCTCTTTCCTGCAACCTCTATCTCACAGAAAAGATGTTGCGAGTTTGTCTCTGCTTTATCGTTATTTTCATGGAAAGTGTTTGACTCAATCTATGGTCCCCCCTCGCCAAACTTTCACAAGAAACACTCGTCTAGCTGAAAACACTATCAATAATTCCCCCACTCTTTATCTGTGCCTAAACCTAAACATAGATTCCATGATCAAAGCTTTTTTCTTAGAACTGCACGCCTGTGGAATTGTCTTCCGTTTTCCTGCTTTCCAGCTGTCTATAATATGGTTGTCTTCAAGTCCAACGTGAACAAGTTTCTGATGAGCCGTTACACTTAAGTTAACAAATTTACCGAACTTCCATTACTATCGATTACTATATTGTCCTTTTGACTACTCTACACTCTTTAACCCTTATCCTTGACTGGCCTCTCGGCCTTGATAAGTGGTGATGCCTATGTAAAAAAAAAAAAAGATTAAAAATATATTTTGCATTTGGTTCAAATAGATTATTGAAAAGTTTTGTAAATATATATTAAAACAAACACGCTCTATAAATCTTGGCTGTTAAAATCCGTACACGTGTTATTTTATTTGTTTACAGAGGCCATATGCCGATCAAAATTGCCCTTTTTGTTTTTTCTCTATCGATTAAGATCCTTATTCTCTCTTGATCCATTCTGCCTATGCACATCTTTTTATTTTTCTCTTTAAGTGTGACTCTCTTTTTATCCCTTTCTCTGTGTGTCTCTTTTTATCAGTTCTGTGTGTGTGTCTCTTTTTATCCATTCTGTATGTGTGTCTTTTTATCCATTCTGTATGTGTCTTTTTATCCATTCTGTGTGTGTCTTTTTATCCATTCTGTGTGTGTCTCTTTTTATCTATTCTGTGTGTGTGTCTTTTTATCCATTCTGTGTGTGTCTTTTTATCCATTCTGTGTGTGTGTCTTTTTATCCATTCTGTGTCTTTTTATCCATTCTGTGTGTGTGTGTCTTTTTATCCATTCTGTGTGTGTGTCTTTTTATCCATTCTGTGTGTGTGTCTTTTTATCCATTCTGTGTGTGTGTCTTTTTATCCATTCTGTGTGTGTGTCTTTTATCCATTCTGTATGTGTGTCTTTTATCCATTCTGTATGTGTGTCTTTTTATCCATTCTGTGTGTGTCTTTTTATCCATTCTGTGTGTGTCTTTTTATCCATTCTGTGTGTGTCTTTTTATCCATTCTGTGTGTGTCTTTTTATCCATTCTGTGTGTGTCTTTTTATCCATTCTGTGTGTGTGTCTTTTTATCCATTCTCCGCGTGTGTCTTTTTTATCCATTCTCCGCGTGTGTCTTTTTTATCCATTCTCTGCAGGTCTTTTTTATCCATTCTCTGCGTGTGTCTTTTTTATCCATTCTCTGCCTGTGTCTTTTTTATCCATTCTCTGCGTGTGTCTTTTTTATCCATTCTCTGCGTGTGTCTTTTTTATCCATTCTCTGCGTGTGTCTTTTGTATCCATTCTCTGCGTGTGTCTTTTGTATCCATTCTCTGCGTGTGTCTTTTGTATCCATTCTCTGCGTGTGTCTTTTTTATCCATTCTCTGCGTGTGTCTTTTTTATCCATTCTCTGCGTGTGTCTTTTTAATCCATTCTCTGCGTGTGTCTTTTTTATCCATTCTCTACGTGTGTCTTTTTTATCCATTCTCTACGTGTGTCTTTTTTATCCATTCTCTACGTGTGTCTTTTTTATCCATTCTCTGCGTGTGTCTTTTTTATCCATTCTCTGCGTGTGTCTTTTTAATCCATTCTCTGCGTGTGTCTTTTTTATCCATTCTCTGCGTGTGTCTTTTTAATCCATTCTCTGCGTGTGTCTTTTTAATCCATTCTCTGCGTGTGTCTTTTTAATCCATTCTCTGCGTGTGTCTTTTTAATCCATTCTCTGCGTGTGTCTTTTTAATCCATTCTCTGCGTGTGTCTTTTTAATCCATTCTCTGCGTGTGTCTTTTTAATCCATTCTCTGCGTGTGTCTTTTTAATCCATTCTCTGCGTGTGTCTTTTTAATCCATTCACTGCGTGTGTCTTTTTAATCCATTCACTGCGTGTGTCTTTTTAATCCATTCTCTGCGTGTGTCTTTTTAATCCATTCTCTGCGTGTCTTTTTAATCCATTCTCTGCGTGTCTTTTTAATCCATTCTCTGCGTGTGTCTTTTTAATCCATTCTCTGCGTGTGTCTTTTTAATCCATTCTCTGCGTGTGTCTTTTTTATCCATTCTCTGCGTGTGTCTTTTTTATCCATTCTCTGCGTGTGTCTTTTTTATCCATTCTCTGCGTGTGTCTTTTTTATCCATTCTCTGCGTGTGTCTTTTTTATCCATTCTCTGCGTGTGTCTTTTTTTATCCATTCTCTGCGTGTGTCTTTTTTTTATCCATTCTCTGCGTGTGTCTTTTTTTTATCCATTCTCTGCGTGTGTCTTTTTAATCCATTCTCTGCGTGTGTCTTTTTAATCCATTCTCTGCGTGTGTCTTTTTAATCCATTCTCTGCGTGTGTCTTTTTAATCCATTCTCTGCGTGTGTCTTTTTAATCCATTCTCTGCGTGTGTCTTTTTAATCCATTCTCTGCGTGTGTCTTTTTAATCCATTCTCTGCGTGTGTCTTTTTAATCCATTCTCTGCGTGTGTCTTTTTAATCCATTCTCTGCGTGTGTCTTTTTAATCCATTCTCTGCGTGTGTCTTTTTAATCCATTCTCTGCGTGTGTCTTTTTAATCCATTCTCTGCGTGTGTCTTTTTAATCCATTCTCTGCGTGTGTCTTTTTAATCCATTCTCTGCGTGTGTCTTTTTAATCCATTCTCTGCGTGTGTCTTTTTAATCCATTCTCTGCGTGTGTCTTTTTAATCCATTCTCTGCGTGTGTCTTTTTAATCCATTCTCTGCGTGTGTCTTTTTAATCCATTCTCTGCGTGTGTCTTTTTAATCCATTCTCTGCGTGTGTCTTTTTAATCCATTCTCTGCGTGTGTCTTTTTAATCCATTCTCTGCGTGTGTCTTTTTAATCCATTCTCTGCGTGTGTCTTTTTAATCCATTCTCTGCGTGTGTCTTTTTAATCCATTCTCTGCGTGTGTCTTTTTAATCCATTCTCTGCGTGTGTCTTTTTAATCCATTCTCTGCGTGTGTCTTTTTAATCCATTCTCTGCGTGTGTCTTTTTAATCCATTCTCTGCGTGTGTCTTTTTAATCCATTCTCTGCGTGTGTCTTTTTTTTTATCCATTCTCTGCGTGTGTCTTTTTTTATCCATTCTCTGCGTGTGTCTTTTTTTTATCCATTCTCTGCGTGTGTCTTTTTTTTTATCCATTCTCTGCGTGTCTTTTTTTTTATCCATTCTCTGCGTGTGTCTTTTTTTTTATCCATTCTCTGCGTGTGTCTTTTTTTTTATCCATTCTCTGCGTGTGTCTTTTTTTTTATCCATTCTCTGCGTGTGTCTGTTTTTTTATCCATTCTCCGCGTGTGTCTGTTTTTTTATCCATTCTCCGCGTGTGTCTGTTTTTTTATCCATTCTCCGCGTGTGTCTTTTTTTTTATCCATTCTCCGCGTGTGTCTTTTTTTTATCCATTCTCCGCGTGTGTCTTTTTTTTATCCATTCTCCGCGTGTGTCTTTTTTTTATCCATTCTCTGCGTGTGTCTTTTTTGTATCCATTCTCTGCGTGTGTCTTTTTTTATCCATTCTCTGCGTGTGTCTTTTTTTTATCCATTCTCTGCGTGTGTCTTTTTTTATCCATTCTCTGCGTGTGTCTTTTTTTTATCCATTCTCTGCGTGTGTCTTTTTTTTATCCATTCTCTGCGTGTGTCTTCTTTTTCTCTTCAATTCTATTTTTTTTTTTTTTTTTTTTTTTTCAACATTCATTTTCATATGAATTACCCCTTTTGATGTCGGTTCTTTGCCATTATCTCTACTTTTTGTAGGCTTATTGTGTGTGTCATGTGCCCCCCATGAAAACCTGTTATATTATCCTTTGTTTTCTTAATAGTCATTTGTGTTTCTTCAAAATACAAACCTTAGTAGCTTTTTTTTTATTTTAGCTTGTGAACAAAAAATTTCTAGTTTTGTCTCTTATTTGTCAAGATAGAAAAGAAAATATCCTATCAAAACATTTTCATTAATTTATGTTAGCAAAATTATCTTTTTAAACACTAATTGAAATAGGCTGAATTCATGCATGCGTTCATTCTTTGTGTTTTCAGATCTGTCCTAGTTTGTCTATTATGCTTAAATATCGAATAGCATTTTTGTCTAATTATGAAATAGTATTGTTGGAGACTCAACAGGTTTAGTTTGATACTATTCGTTTTTATTTCCTCCTTTTTGTCTCTAGTCCATTTATCAAAGGCTGTAGAATTTTTTTTTTTTTACTAATCATATAAAAACTTTAATTTTTAATGAAGGTGCCCCATTTACAAATTGGGGATTACTGATCCTAATTGAGTTTCCTGAAGGGATATAATTGATTTTTAAGAGACCTAAAGCTTTTCACAATGCTTTGGAACCATCAATTTACTTTCTCAAATACATAATCCCAGATAGGTATTAGCAAATATTTTACCCCTCTTTAAATTTTGTCCTCTCATGGAATCCAAAATCACCAATCGATATATATATACTAGCTGTACCCGGCCACGCGTTGCTGTGGCTCAGTTTGTTAAAATGGAACACATGTGAAAGTAGAGAAAAGTTTGATTCTTTTTTTCAAGAGAATGTACAAATTATTTTTTTTTTTTAACAGATGTTAAGAAAATAAACAGAAAAATACTTCCATCATTAATTATGCAAAAAAAATAAATAAAATGTTGATTTAGTGTTTCAATATGCTTATAAATTACGATAAAACTTGCTGAGTATGCACTGTTTTACGGTTGTTGTAAAAATGGAACGGAAACTTAAATTTCGCTTCATTTTAATCTTTCTTAATTTTTTAATTGTGCCCCCCCCCAAACGAATATAATCAAAACAGTAACATTCAACAATTGTACTTTATGTATATAAAACACAAAATGGGTGTTTGTATTACTGTACACATAGATTCGAAAAAGTTGTCAAAAAACAAATATATAACAAATAAATGTTATCAAAGGCAAGATAAGTTACTTTTCTGCCAAACTGGATATATTTTTTGTGTTTTTATTCAATGTAACATATTTATTCAGCTCGAAAAACATAGTGTTTACCGATGTATTCGAAAATTCAAGATGGCGTCTCACACCCTCTTTAACACCGTAAGTATGGAAAAAGGTGTTATAAATAAAAAAAACTATACAAAATACTATTAAAAACCTGCTGAATATATGTCAACCTATGTCACGGTAACATATGTTGAGCGAGTTTTTAAGAGTATTTTATCCGGTTTTTTATTTATAACATCTTTTCCCACACTTACCGTGTTAAAGAGAGAATCAGACGCCATCTTGAATGTTCCAATACATCGGTAAACACTGTATGGTTTTCGAGCTGAAAACATTTATATGTTACATTGAATAAAAACATGAAAAATATATCCAGTTTGGTAGAAAAGTAACTTATCTTGCTTTTGATAACATTTATTTGTTATATATTTCTTTTTAGACAACTTTTTCGAATCTATGTGTACAGTAATACAAACCCCACAAAATATTTATTAAAAAAAAAAAAAAGTTAATAACGAAAGAGAAATAATTCCATTTTTAAACGAAAAAGTCAGTTTACCTAACTTACTGTATTAATGCTATTTTTTTAAGCAAGAAAAAAAAAAAAGTTAAATATCCAGATACGCTACTACAGAACACCGACCACTCATAATAAATTTCCTTCGTTCCTTAACTTTTGGACGCCTGTAATTTAATTAAATTTATTTATATGTAAAAAAAACTAATATGTATTAAAATCAAAAATTAAAAAAAATGTTTTTCTTTAACTACCATTATTAAACATTGGAAAATTCACCAAATTTTTTTTTTTTCATTTTCATAGATAAAGTTAGAAGCCATTAAAAAAATGATCGATCGTTCTTTAACTTTTGGACGCTACTGTATATATATATATATATATATATATATATATATATATATATATATATATACACACACACACATTATGTATATATATATATATATGTATATACATATATATACATAAAACTGACCTTGTCAGTTTGTGTAAGGAACGGTGTCTCTCAAACCCATTTGTCAAATTTTGGTATACAGGCTTGAAACTTGATACATAAGGACATCAGATGTATGAAACAAATTCTATTTGGTTTTTAGCTGGTAAAAACAGCTGCTAAGGAGTCAAAATTGGAATTTGGCAAGTAGAAGTGGAGATAAAGTGCTCTTTTATGCATGCTCAAATATATATTTATAGATTAAACGTTATTTTTTAAACATTTTATGTTTGTAGACGTGGCTCAGAAGGTAACAAATAAAGCTGGAAAGCTATGTTTTGGTTTCGATTCTAGCTGATTCCACCCAAGTCATATATTTCTTTGTTTTCACTTTTGAAATCACTACTATATATAGGGTACAATATAATAATCGATAGAGAATTGAATAATAAATACGAAATCAGCATAAATTAAAATCATATTTAAGCATATTCTACGATCAGATTTCATTAAGATAAATGTTATTGAACAACACAGAATTCTTCTGCTTAAGTTTTTTTGTTTTTTTTTTTTGGGGGGGGGGTTCCGATTTTTTAAATAGTCCAGAATGTCATATGTAGGGTCCATGGGTTTTGTGTTTCATTGTTCACAAGTACTTTCGATTGATTGATTCAATCATATCCAGGCAGAGCATTAGTCTAGTTTGTTCATATTTGTTGAGCTTTTAAAACCGTGCGGCATTGTATGGTTCTTAAATGTATGCATCAGTAATGAGACGACATTAAAACTTACAAAAATTAATATTAATTTTTGTAAATTTTTATTTTACATATAACAGATGAACGAGTATGATTGAGTTTAGAAAATGTTAAATCTTTCTAAACAAAAAAAAAAACAAACAAACAAAAAAAACAATTATTTGGAAAAGTTTCTTTGTTTTATTTATTTTTTTTTTTTTTAAATCAGATTTTCAATAAACTCTCCACCAGTGTATCTTTATGGGCAGTGTTTTCTTTGGGTTTGAGTTTTTTTTTTTCTTTAAATGTTTCAATTAAGGTGGGAAATTAACTTGTAAATAAACACTAGAATCTGTGCTAGGAAATGAAGTTACCATGGTAACAGGCTGTGAGTATTAGCATCCGGAACCGAAAGATACATTGCAGCTTTTTGAGATAAAATGAATTTTTAATTTTATTACTCAAGTCAGAAGAATTTTTAAGACCTCGTTTCTGCCTTGCTTCTTTCTATGCTTGTATAACGAGAATGATTGAAATAGAATCTATCATAAAAAGACAAAAATAGAATGAAAGCAAGTAATAAGAATGTACAATGTTTTCATACCTTGATGAAAGCAAGTGAATTGTTAATTCAAATTAGCAATTCTGATTTTGCTACTATTGCCCATGAAATGGCAATTTCATATTTTTCTTCTTCACCTCATTGTTATATCGCCAACGTGCACCAACATTTATTTCTTTTTTTAATTAGTTTTGATTTTTGTTACTGAAAGCCGACACACATGTAAAGAAGGAAATAAAAAAAAATTAGTAAGTTGCATCCATTCAATCTACGCGTTTAGAAATGAAAGTGTTATTTCAAACTAAAGTGTTGCAAGACCATATGCTGTTTCCTAAGCACCATTAACCCACAGCATCCATCTTAGTCTTCATCTCTTGTTCAGGCCATGCCATCTATTGCATTCACTTATGTCGAGGGTACAAGCACTGGTTTACAAGTATACAAAAACAGATTGTGTTAGAAGTAAGTTCTGCTCCATTTGTGTGTGACACTATCAAAGAAAAAGGACCCCTAAACGCTAGCAGCCACATCTTAGTTAAGTTCTATTGTATCAGCTAAGACCCAACTAAGATAATTTGTCAGACCATCATTGTCGTTTGGTTAAAGTCAGTTCGTCTCATTGTCTGCTAAATCTCTCCAGAATTTTCTCTCTTCGGGTCTATCCCAATCTGCTTTGAGCTGAACTCTGATTGGTAAATATATTTAGTTTCAACTGGAAATCCTTAATTTCTGGTTTTTGTCTCAGCCACACTCGCTATTATTACTCGCTCTCATGGCCACTCCCAGGTGACTACCTGGAAACTATCAATCTCTAAGATACCATCTGTCTGGAGGGGTTTATTTTGGCATCGTTTTTCCATTCATTTGACTTCAAATCCACTTTTTCTTTTGTGAATCATTTTCTTCCACATACTCCTGTGTGATAGGTCTTGGGTGCAAGGTTCGAGGTCCATAGTATCACAGTATGAGGAGAGCAATGAAAATGTACTGTCACAGGACGACAACCAAAGCTTCCTATGAGGATACTTAGATGCATTTTAACTATGATGCATCCATTCAATCTGCGTTTTTATTGATGAAAATGTTATTTCAAACTTGTGACCAATGAAAGTGCTATTTCAAATGTAAGTGGCCTATTGACGGACGGAGCTTCTTAGAGAAATTCCTGAACACATAAAATGCATCTACATCAAAAAAAAAAAATGTATTCTCGCTGCTATTTTTCTTCAAACATTTGCCCAAGTTGAAGTCCATAAATAACGGTTTGGAGCCCGAGGCAGAAAGTGCGAAGAAAGAAAAGAAACTTCATTTGACATTTGATTATTTTTCCACTGCATTACACACAACCTATTTGGATAGGAACCTTCATATAATCTCTCTCGCCCTCTCTTTGTCTCTCTCTCTCTCTCTCTCTATCTCGCTCTCTCTCTCTCTCGCTCTCTCTCTCTCTCGCTCTCTCTCTCTCTCGCTCTCTCTCTCTCTCGCTCTCTCTCTCTATCTCTCTCGCTCTCTCTCTATCTCGCTCTCTCTCTATCTCTCTCGCTCTCTCTCTATCTCTCTCGCTCTCTCTCTATCTCTCTCGCTCTCTCTCTATCTCTCTCGCTCTCTCTCTATCTCTCTCGCTCTCTCTCTATCTCTCTCGCTCTCTCTATCTCTCTGTATCTCTCTCGCTCTCTCTATTTCTCTCGCTCTCGCTCTGTATATTTATCTGTATATTTCGCTCTTTCTGCCTCTCTTTACCTCTCTCGTTAATTTTTATTAATTATTTTCCAATTATTTTATTCTTTCAGCTTATATTTTCTTCCCCCCCCCCTTTTCATATCTGATGAAAAAAAAAGGAAAGAAAAGTCGAATTCTAAAGAAATCCCAACTTAATCATTAACTACTGCTTCATAACTTAAGGGCATCATTAGACTCGTATATTGGGACACATTGAAAACTTCCAAATTCGTCAAAACTAAATAAAAAAAGCTTAAAATCGAAGACAAAAAAAACGTATCTTTTTATTTCTCTTATAAATTTAAATGTACACAATTTTTTAAAATTCAATTCTTTTTCCTAAGTTTCTTTTATTTTTATAGTTGTTTGCATTTTTAAATAATCAATTATGGCCACATAACAAAACAAACCATGCACCTATCCGGCATTGCCTGGGAGTGCTACTTTTATTTATTCATTTTATTTTTATTTATTTATTTATTTTTTGCTTATATATATTTTTTTTTAACTTGAATAAATTCTAACAAGTTTATATATTTTTTTTATTTTACTTTTAAAATTTAAATTTATGAATAACTTAAAAAAAAAAATACTCGTCCCAGGACAGGTAAAATTAATTCTCAAACAACAGTTTTGCACCGCCTTTATGTCTCCTTACAAAGATTAAAATCGATAATGATAATTGAATACAATTGTACTAAACTTTCTGACTATAATTTTTATTCTAATATTGATCAAAACGTATTACATGATTTCGATTCTAGAAAAATGTTTAAAAATTAAGGCATAAACTTAAGGGGTTCTTAAGAAGAAATTGAAATGCAGGGAATTTTGCTTCATTGGTGTCTGATGACTGCATATCAAATCTGATATATTTGAATTTTCAGGTATAACGTTCTACTCATGTTATGCTCCCTAAATATTCCAAAAAAGCTGACATTTGGGGAATATTTATTAATTGATGTTTACTACTTTGCGTTAAAAATTCACACAAATTGGGGACATCTAAATTTTCATAATGTGTGTCTCTCCTTTTTTACTTCTTTGCATGAAATTTAATAAAAATAATAACCTGTACTTTTTTACCCTTTACGTCTGGTAGCTGCATTCCAGAATTCATAATTGCTTAATTAGTTTAAGAGTAAATCCTATATATATTTATGAATTTATTTTATTTATTTATGAATTAATTTTACCTGTCCTGGGACGAATATTTTTTTTTTTTTTAATAAATATATATATATATATATATATATATATATATATATATATATATATATATATATATATATATATAACTTATAAATTATTTATATATATATTTATTAAAAAAAAAAATACTCGTCCCAGGACAGGTAAAATTAATTCATAAATAAATAAAATAAATTCATAAATATATATAGGATTTACTCTTAAACTAATTAAGCAATTTTCAAATTCTATTTTAGTTTACACAATGCATTTCTTTCAATAAATATTTGATTAATAGTAAATAATTCAGAAAGTAATTATCAACGATATATTAATGTGAGAAAAGCATATGCTCTCTTGAAGTTATATTTTTATTAATAAATGCACCAATTATAATTGAATTTTCTATTGTAAACTTTTATTTTTCCTATTTTTTTTTTTTTTTACCAAAGCTGTAAATGTTTTGCTTATGATAATTTCTTTGATTTGAATTAATCTATTATACGTTCCTCTCTTTGTTAGAGAAATTCTTGGCACTATTGTTTTGAGGAAAACAGTTAATTGAGATATAATCAGCGAAATCCGATGGAAAGTCCAAGTTGCTTTCTACATCAATCTGTATAATTTCCTGTTAATAATAATATTCTAAACTTTATATCTATTTTGAATTATAGTCCTTTTTAAAACCATAAATATTCTGTCATATTATCGGAAAAATAAATGTCAGCTAAATATTCTCCAAAGTCAATAAAAAGAATATCACTTGTTGAAATGTATTTATTTAAAATTATACTGTTTTAGACGACAGGATGATATAATTTGATTTTGGACCAATTTATTTTAAAATAGGTAAAGCCGGAATTTTTTACCTTAGCAACATTAGATTAAACATCAATCACGATCTTTTATTAGTGATCTCATTTTTTTGTGCGTGAAAGGCGATACCGTACATATAAATACGAAATGACTTGGTGTGTGTGTGTGTGTGTGTGTATATATATATATATAATGTGTGTGTATACAAACACACAAGAGGAAAAAATATTGATAATACACGATGGAATAAGTGTCACCCTAAAGAAAACAACACTACAGCTTTATTTTTAAATTCTTATTAAATCAATTGAGGTAACTTGATTAAGTAATAGAGCTGACATCTATTTAATGTAGCTGCCTTCAGCCTCAATCACCACCTCGATACAGGTCCGGAACTGACAGCGTGCCTTTTCCACAAGCACCAGCGGGAACTCGACAAATGGTGGTGATCAGGCTAGCTTTGGTGTGGTAGGAAGTCATGTTGGTGATGTTCTGAACATATGGTCAAATGAAGTAGTCTAGCGTGTTCAGGTTGTGGGAGGAGGGAGGGGTAGTGAGAGAAGGGTATAAAATTGTAACACTCGTTTTGAAGCCAAGTCTAGGTCTTTGTGGGCTGGCGCTGAGTCCTAGTGCCACACTCATCGTCTGCCAGCAGGCACCTGATTGCACCAGAGGATCACCACACTCTTCAGCACATCCAGCTACACTTTGGTGTTGACTTTCAAGCCGACTTTGAAGATGTGAGGTGGCATGATGTGGCCCTTACTTGAAACCACACGAAAGACCATAACCGTTGCTGGAAACTTGTTTTCATCACCGTGGACACGTCCTTGCTATTTGTGGTAATATAGCAATCCATTTTAAGTGTGCTGGTAATGGTCCTGTTGTCATAACTTGGATCGGTAGAGAGCATGAGTTGTACAGTGGCGCATCTCCAATCCTGTTACTTTCCGGCATGATAGAAAGTACTTATTGTTCTTGGAATTTGTACACAACTGGCAAACTAGTAGATGGTCTGCAACAAAAAAGAAAAGCGGTTTTCATCACACAGAAATAGAATTCTGTCGTCTTTTCTAGGGTGACAATTTTATCATTTCACCCCGTATATACTGATGCATATAGATTTATTAATCAGTTTGAAACAAGAGAATAGAATACAGTGTGTAGGGGTTATGAAAGCTCTTTATGCCAGGCATTTTGAAGTTTAATGCTTCTCATCAGAAGAGAAGGGGATGTACTAGGTAACAAGATATGGATATGATATCTAGCAATAAAAATATTTGAAGATCTTGTATAGAGGGTATACATTCGAGGGGGGGGCAGGGGGTTGTCCAGGGGATTATTAGATAATTGTGGCACTTTGAATATGCTAGAGTGGGATTTTATGCTTTTAGGAGTAGTTATTATACGATATGGTAGTTCATTAATTAATTTCTTAGGGTCCAACTCATGTTCCCTGTAAATGATAAGCCGATGAGTTTGAACAAAGTACTTTCAGGTAATGTATCTTTAGCCATGGCTATTAGTGGTTGAGAAGGTTTCTTGTAAGGAAACAAGCTTAGTCTTGGTAGCATTGAATGTGACCATCCGTCTTTTTCCCCAATCCACTACAGATTGGAGGTCTTCCTCTAGGGTTGTTGCCATTGCCTTAGATATATGTTCATTCGTTTTTTTCCTTGTGTCGGTTATAGAGCGTGATGTCATCAGCAAATATACCCATCTCACAGACAATTTTATCAGGGAGGTCATTTATGAATATCGGGAATAATAAAGGTCCAAGGATCGACACCTACATTTATATATTGTTCTGATATACGACCGTCAAGGACAACCTGGATTCTTCTCTTATTTAAGAACGACTTAATTATGTTAAGTATTCGACCAGCGATACCGTATGATCTGATTTTCCTGAGAAGACTATCGTGCCATATACCCTATCAAAAGCCTTAGATATATCTAGGGCTGAAGCAATGTTTGGATATGAACGTAGACACCATAACTTGTCCTAAATAAAAGTAAATATTTAAAATTGCTGCATGAATAAACATATTAAGAAAACATGAGACATAACAGTTTTTACAAAAAAAATCTCAAAAATGTTAAGCATCAAATGACTTGAAAAGGAATTGCTATGTAATAAAACAAACAAATCAATATGAACATTATAATCTCCATTGGTAAACGACGTTCTTGTAAATCGTACTTAGTTGGAATTGTAAATGTCACCCGGGGGGAAAGGGTGAGGAGCATAGAAAAACATCTCAACTGCTTGTTTGGCGTGCCTGTTTATATGTTTCCCTGCAAAGACTGGATTAAAGAAAATGTTTTTATTTGTATTTTTTTCATGTTGGGGAAAAATCCAACAAAAAAAGAAAAAGGTGTACTCTCGAGTGGGACATGTCATCAAAATGTAATTCTTCATGCTCATCATCTGTAACAGTTTCCTTTGTTTGGTTGAGAAAAAAAAACATATCAATTTACTGCTTCGTTTGACATGAATCAAGATTGTGTATCTTAGCAAGACTCCTGTTTCATCTATCTTTATAATTTTCTCTCAATAAGCATATTTCATTTGAAATAACTTTATGTAAGGTTTAATATTTAATAAATTGTCTTTTTCCATTGTCATTCTCAGCTAAAGTATTATTTTAATAACTAAAACCAATATGTCTCGTAGTTTGTTTAAAGTTGTAAAATATTCTTTTTTATTACTGTAAAAATAAATGTGAATTTACTTATTTATTTGAAGATTATAACGATTCGATGTGTATTAACATATTAAAATAATAAAATAAAATAAGTTTTTAAAAACTGTTAAAATCGATAAACAACAGAATTTGATTTGGGAACAATTCATTTTAAATTTATAAGGATAAAGCCTAACTTTTTTTTTTACCTTAATGACATATTTTCTGTATTGAATAAGTTTTCAAATGCATCCACAGATTTAGATAAAATGCTCTGTCTATCCGTCTGTCATGCTTGATTTTGAAATATTATTTTGTTTGATAAACTTGCAGGTTGAATCGGTGCATTTTCAATGCATTCATGTATCTTCATATGAGGTTTTAGTTGTCGGTCAGTTTATTGAACTTGAAATAGCATTTTTACTGTCTCTGTATACTTGCCTCCCCACAAGGGCAAAGTTAGACTTAACATCAGTTTTCAATGTGGAGAAACTCCAGCTAACAAAAATGAGGCACTTTGGATTGGGACAAAAATAAAAATTGCCTCAATCTAAAAGGATTTTAGGATTGACTGATAACAGTAAATATCAAGTGTAATATCAAAACAGATACTACACTTTACCCCTAACCAAAATATTAAATGCATAATATATTTACTATAAAATTTACATAACAAATTAGACTCAAGACTAATAAATTTATGCAAATATGGAAGGAGGGGTCCATAATTTTCTTTTAGAATAGACCCTTTCACCATGATACCAGGTTTGCTTTATAGACTTAATTACTTAGAAAGTTCCCAGCGTTTATTGAATTATATTTACAAGAACATGAGCAAATGTATGAGTGACCGAATCTTTTCTTTTCTGCAACCTTCCTCACACAGATGTGATCTTGCTAATCTTTTTTATAATGCTATTATGACATTTGTTCTTTAGAATCGTTTTATCTATTTTCTGTTTCCTTTGTCCCATCTCGTTTGACTCATTAATTTAGTAGTCCCCATCAATTCACTGTTTTAATACCTCATTGTAGTACAGCTTCCTATTCCAGTAGCTTCTTTCCAAGAACTGCAAGGTTGTGGAACTCTATTCCTGCTCACTGTTTTCCTCCTACCCACTGTCTTTCAGTCTTTTTCATCTCTAGTCTTTGCCATAATCATCTTTTTTTCTTGTTAGTTCCTTATATAAAGTGGTTTCATGCCTTGTCTGGGGTGATTTCATCAAAGCTCAAAACAAATATGAGAAATGTAAAGATGTAGTGTTACATTAATTTATTTTGAATGCAGCTTTCTGGCAAATTTGATAAAATAATTGTTTCTTACACGCATCGATAGAGAATGATTTCTGGTCTTAATTATGGCAATTCCATCCAGGGTTTTATCCCGTTGGTGTAACGTTATGTGGTGTTACACTTTATTTTAATTATTCAAAGAAAGAAATAAAAATTTGTGTCAACATCCTTTTCCTTTTTAACAAAAGCGTTTATTACCTTTACTCTCCTGTCTCAACACCACTTAAGTCTCGCACTATTATCCATCTCGCCCACTTTTCTTTTCCGACCTCATGCCGGCCGTAGCCAGCCATTTCTCGCTTTCGATTTTACACATCCATTTTTGTTAATGTCGACTTTTGCTTCTCTTGACCACGTATTGCATTTTTTTCCTTTTTTTTTAATGTTTTTTTCTTTTTGCACACTTCCTAATTTGCATACAGGCTTTTTTTCGGCTGCTGCTGTCGCTAATATCTTTGCAATCCAGCCATCCTTCGCTGCTGCTATTTTCTCATACGCTCATATGCACTCTGTCACATTGGCATCTGGATCTTTCAACACATTTTATTATCACCATTTTATGATGGTATATCATGAGAATTAAATATGCTTATGTGTTTCATCCAGTCGTTAGTTTCCATAGCAACATTATCGTGATGACAGTGTTCAGTAGCAGCTAACATCACATATTCATTCTGAGAGAAGAGAGAGGTAGTGAAGTAATTCACACATGATAGAAAAGGGCGAGAAATATATCAAGAGAATGGCACATTAGTTAAGAAGAAAAAGGCACATTTAGAAAGGTATAATATTCAATGAAATAGCTTGAAATATCCTTTTCCTGAATGGGACTTGTCTCAAAAATGTTGATGCCTTTACCTATCTTGGCAGTAAAGTTGCAAAATAAAATTGAACAGAATAAAGGGAATGTGTGAATCAGCAAAGCTTGAGCTGAACAAGATGAAAGTAACCTGGAAATCAAATCGTCCAACCAAGATGAAACATGATTTCGTTTGCGACCATTGTTACATTAGTTGTTGCATATGGAAGTAGCAACAAAATATTGGAGAAGAAAATTGATTGTGTGAACACCAGAATGCTGTTGTTAACATTTCCTGGAGACATCCAACAATAGAGAAACTCTATACACGAGTCAACATTTATGACAAAAAGCCACTCAAGGATAAGGATTAATTAGAAGGATTAATAGTTCAATGATGGTCGAATAATACAAGAAGATTGAAAATCTCCACATACCACTCACTGAAAAGAACAGTCGGCCCAGAAGAGAATAATATGAGGTACCTTCAATAAGTTTTCGGACTTTTATTGATAGTCCACTCATGAATCGGTACTTTTATTGATAGTCCACTCATGAATCTCTAGTCCCCTAAATCTCCTCCGGCTGCAATTCACTTGTTGTACCATTTCAAAAACTTTTATATGGCCCCATGGAAGTCCTCTTGTGCGAGTGTGTCGATGATTCTCGTCATAGCCTCTTTCATCTCTTCAATTGTCTCATGATGACAGCCTCTAAATTTTTCCTTGAGCTTAGGGAATAATAAAAATTCACAGGGAGCCAGTTCAAGACTATAGGGAGGGTGAGGAATTGATGCACATATTGGTCAAATAGTTTGTGACAAGGATGGAGTTGTGAACTGGTGCATTCACGTAAATCTTCCATATCTTCAGTTCCTCGTGAATAATTGTGTGTATAGTTCCCACATTGACATCAAACTGTGCACTTATTGTCTCTATAGACACACGACGGTCCTTATCCATGAAATTCTTTATTTGGCCAACCAACTCTGGAGTTCTGACTTTCTTATTCCTCACACACCTCTCATCATCCTTCATAGATTCCCTGCCTTCCTTGAATCACTTATGCCACTCAAAAACTGATGCTCGATTCATGCAAGATGTTCCAAAAGCAGTTTGGAGCATTCCATACGTTTTTGTGACATTTTTTCAAGTTTAAAACAGAATTTTATTTTATATCATTCTTCTAAAGTGTCCTCATATCCAGATTGCAGTTTTTAAATTCACCAGCTGTGAAAATCGGGCTTTGGTAGGATGTATTCCAATCTCTGCTGTAGCTGTTCATTTAAACCTGAAATCATGATAATTGGTCAGTTATTTCATAAGATGTATAGCAATAACATACTGAATTTTCAAGAATCTAAAATAATTTTAAATACAAAAAAAATGTCTGGAAACTTTTTAAGGTATCTCATATTTTGGTTCGAAATGTAACTTGTAGAATCTGAGGAATAAGACAAAATAGGAAGTGAGTTACAAGGCTGACAAAAGCAAACTTAAAGTCAACTTGAGTATGGATAGTCATTGGTTCCCAGTCACAGCCATGCAGCATTAATCTGAGCAGTGATTTTGATGAATGCACTACAATCACTGTTGATAGTCATAATGAGATATTTAAAAACCACTCATCTTGGATAGATTCTGGTCATTTACTACAATGATCCCTCACTCACATTTGAGTGGTCAATTAATCTTTGTGATGTTCAGTTTCAGGCCTTTATAAAGATTTATAAATAATTAGAAGAATACCTGTCCCAGGATGGGTAAAATGAATTCTCTGAACAGTTTTATGCCACTTTTGTCTGCTTCGAAAGATAAAAATTAGCATATAATGATTACCTTATGCCTGATTTTGATCGAAATTCATTACATGATTTTGATTCTAGAAAAATCTCTAAAATTTGTCTTAATTTTTTAGGGGTTCTTAAAAAGCACTTCAAATTCTGGGAATCTCACAATTGGTGTCTAATAACTAGGGCTATGACAACAACATTATTTTTATTGTTTTGATTCTCAGGTATATATCCATTGATATATGTTTTTATGTCGAGTGATATGATCCTCGGTTGATTGTGTCCGTGTCGGATATATACTCAAGAGTAAAAACAAGGAAAAAATATGCTGTTGTCATAGCCCTACTAATAACTATGGGTCCAATTCAATGCAAAATTGAAATATTTCAATTATATGAGGTTGTGCCCATTAAAAAGCCCATTTGAAATTTTGGGAATAAGTATTAATTTACGTTTAATAGTGTGGTAATTTACCAAAAATCAGATATCTGAATTTTTGCAAACAGAGGTATTTAAATTTTCATGAAGGACTTTCATCTCCTCATACTCCTTTTATATAAAATTAGTTGTTCCAAAATTTATAATGATCGGATAATTAGTTCAGAATTCTGTACATAGGAAATCAAACATACTTAATTTTATAAAGATAGAAATCACTTATTCAAAGAAACTATTCCAGCATCTTTTTCTATGAAAAATTAAATCGCAAATCTGTTTTAAAATAATTTCTCATTTTCTGCTTTTCTTTTTGTTGATGAGGCTCATTTTGCAAACTATTGAATTATGTTTTTGATAAGAAAATGAAACGTTTCATTTGCTGCCAGAAGGGATTATCCACCCTTTTTATACTTTTTACATATCAGAAAGGCCAATTTCTTTACACGCTATTAACTGATATGCACACTGAAGCAAGATTGTTTTTTAACATTAATAACATAGTTTCTTCTCGGAAGACAAAAGACTTGCTGATTTCTACATTTCAATACTTTCATACTCGCAGGAGTACTTGCCCCAGGACAGGTTAATAAAATTGAGATTGCTAGATCTTACCTTCTTGTAAATGATCGATTTCAGTACTTGCATTTAATTTTGAAGAAATTATGAAAACAAACATTTACAGAACTCGTATTATCTGCCAGAGTGGCAATATGAATTTTATCATGCTGGCTAAAGGAATTTCATGTTAACTTGTATACTTTTGCTACATATTATTGCTTAGTAGTAATATGTTTGTAGTTCAATGTATGTTATTAACCCGATTTGCTCATAGGTTCATCTAGTATCATCAGATATTGAGGAGATAATCGATTGGTTAATTTAATCATGTGAATAATCATGTGTGTAGGAGAATTTGAAGGTAAAATAGTTGCAGTTTAATAAAGAGAAAAATTATGTAAAATCTGAACAATAAAAAAGGAGTTTACACTACTTGTGCCCTTCTGAAGCTAGTGAGAAACGACTACAAAAAAATGTATAATCTTTTTGTAAATATAATTGAGACGATTTCATGTGTGTATTTCTCACGTCAGTGCAATTACTAGGACCATGACAATAGCATATTTGCATTGGTTTTACTCTCGAGTATATATCCAATACAGTTAAATACAATTAATCAACCGAGGATCATATCACTCTATATTAAAACATATATCAAAGGATATATACCTGAGAATCAAAACAATGAAAAGAATATGCTGTTGTCATGGCCCTAATAATTATGTATTGAATTAAAAACATAAATAAATAAAATCACTGTTAATTACAAAATTTATTGAAACCAAAAATGCAGTCGTATGAAAAAAAAAATTACAAAATTAAATCTTCTAGAATGTATTTTGGGTTATTCACAAACATATCAGCTATTTTGATGTTTTGTTAATAGTTGAAAAATGGAATTAAAATTTGAAAAGAATTTATCACCCTTTGAACTGTCTTTAAATTTCTTAGCAAATTTTCATGCATTAAAAGACTGAAAATTTTAAAAGTTATTCAGCCCAATAATCTTAGACATTTAAGCATCACCATAAAAGATCATTAGTTTTATGACGATTTTGTTGAATAATTTAATTACCAAATGATACCACATTAATTAAGTTTAACTTTCAAAATCCAAATTAAACAATTCGTTAAAAGGAAAAAAAAACAAAAAAAACTATACTTTAAAACAAGTTTAAAAAAAAAAGTAAAAAAAATTTTTTTTAATTGCAAAAGTGAAAGTAAAATGACATGTAAAATGATACGTTGAATAATAAAATCGATTTTAATAATAAAATAGATTAAGTGAAAAAATTGTCTTTGTGGTATTTTCTTGAGAAAAGATTTCAACCATATAATCAACATTTATCCCAAGAAATAAACATCTACTCTTCCATTATTACTATGCAACGTTTTGATTTCTTTTTCGATTGCCATTTTTGCATTCATATTTTTTTGCAAGAATTCATCATTTTTCAACCCAATCAAACAATCTTTTTTTTTCTTTTTTTTTTCTTTTTTTTTTCTTTTTTTTTTTTTTTTTGTCGCTTCGTTTACTTTTCAATCTTAATCCTAATTCATCATCTTACACACATAGAATTTTTTACTTGCAATAAAAAATGACAACCTCGCACAGTTTCCTTAGGTTTTTTACATTTTGTTATTTAAAAAAAAAAATCAACACTTTATTACAATCGCAATGAAAAAAAAAAAATTTTTTTTAATAGTCCAAGTCTTGTCATTTGTACTCAAAAAGGCATAAGCTCTTGGGTAGGAATTCCTACTTATAGGAAGGGGCCATTAACAACTCTTATTGGATTGAAGAGGGCCACAACCAGATTATATGAGAAGCATTGCTATAAACAAACATTCCACCCAGATATATAAATGATGGCAACATAAATGAAGACAGACTAGCATCATAAGATTTTTTTTAGGCTTTCTTCGCACTATAAAATCGGCATTAAAAATCGATCATTTAAGTTTAGAAAGGAGCTACACGCTTATTTTTTATTTATTTAAAAAATGTCTCTTTTTTTTTTTTTTTTCTGTGTTAGAAAAAAGAATTTCACTTATTTTGGGTTTGTGCGAAATGTCTTTATTGCCACTTTTGTGTTATTGTTGCATGTAGACTTCGCATTATACTAAAATAAGTTACTTTTCTCCTTTATAATAATCAGTTCGAAGTGTTCTCCCTGTATTAGAACTCTTCACTGACGTCACACCAGATATAAAAAGGAAATCTTTTAAACGGACAATGTTCAAACATGTAAACATATCGCTAATAAAAGCATGACTTGAGCAGCATTTGCATTCTCCCGACTTCTGTCTTGTCTCAGTATATTACAATACTGACTTGTTGACATACTTGTCACAAAGTATGCACAGTGTTTCCCTGAGCGGAAGTCTGAGTAGTTTCATTCATGTCAAATGAGTCAATATAATAAGATACCTTTTTTATTATTATTATTATTATTATTATTATTATTATTATTATTATTATTATTATTATTATTATTATTCATCGAACAAAGATGGAAAGAAAAATGAATATTTCTTTAGCATTCAATCTGCATGTTTAAAGATAAATCAACGTTTAAAAAAATATTATTTCAAACTTGAGCTTATCCGACAAACTGATTGACTGAGAAAGTCTCTTACATAGATGATTGCTTACATCAAATAAATATAAAAATATTTTCCCCTGTATTTCATTTTTTTTTTTTAATCTTTTTGTGATTTCTTTTTTCTGAAGTGCACAAAGCCGAACATGTCAAATGTTGATATGGTTTTTTCACACTTTATTGCTTTCCAAAATGTCCTGACATTTTATTGAACTGTTTTCCTCCTTTCATCTTCCTATTTCAGAACCTGTGTGAATGGATCAGTCATACATCAAACAACCAAAGTCAGGAATGGGGACCGAATCCTCTGGGGGAACAACCATTTCTTCAGAATAAATTTGCCCAAACCAAACAGTAAGTTTCGTTTTTATTTTAGTATGACGCTAAGAAATTTCAAAGAATATAAATGTTTGGTTTTGCATAGTTTAAGATTTTACTTTTTTAATTTTGGTGCAGCTTCATTTTATTGATCTTAATTCCAATAAATTAAAAATTTTCAGAGTTGCTGATACTTACTCAAGACCTCACCCTAACACTAAGGAATACCGTTACCATAGCTTAATAATAATCATTTAAAAAAAAAAAAAGAAACATGTCTTTCATTTACTTCAATGCTAACACTAAGTTTGAGGCATTAGTCATTAACTCTAACTTCATGGTAAAAGTGTCAAGAAAAAATATGTCCTTCATTAACCCCCAACACTTATGAAAATTAAATTCTCTTAATGATTATTTTCATTAAATAAATTTTAAATGAATTATTCAAAATATTTTCTTTATGGTGGCCATGTTGGAATTGGGACTATTAAACTGAATTGTTGTCCAATTGATTTGTTTTTCTTATTTTCATTTGTGTGTTTTGTACTTGTCTTCTAATGAGTTATCAAATTTGATCTTTCTTCTGGCCTGATTTTTCACTATTGCACTATTTTCATTGCACTGTTTAGCTTTTTCCCACTTCTCTCTCTCTCTCTCTCTCTCTCTCACATTCTTAATATATTTCTTTTCTGTTGCTTTCTAGGATTGCAACTTGTAAATTATCAAGCTAGTTACTGTCATACTGTTTTTTCTGATGGTGAATTATTTTTGCTATGTTAGTATCAATTATTTCAAAGTTATTGGTGATACTGCGACGACCCTAGTTTTCCTTTTATTGACCATCAAATAAATTGTGTAAATTGATTAGACTATTTCGGCCAATTCTCTCTCGACCAAAACTTGTGGTGTTAGTGGTTGAATAAATGACGAGAAAGACACAGTAACAATTAAATATGTTTTAACAAAATACGTAAAAGTGGAAATTGAACAAAATTTTTGCTCATGGCAGGACTAGTTGTGAACGACCATCCGCTTCGCGTGTCTGTCACAGACTCTCTCGTGAACCCGCTACTCGATCCAGAAGTGACGTCATGGAATAGTTCATTATTCCTAGTAATAGGAGTGCGTCCCCAACAAAAACTGAATTATATTTTAATCCATTTCAATATATAATAAAACGTATAATCATTTTCATAATTATTCAAACAAATTAGAGAATACTTACCATCTGCTTTCAATTTAATGAAAATTAGCATGTTTTAGAGATGTCAGATATGAAAAAAAAATAAACACTATTTTACCATTTCAAATGCTGCTACTGTTGAATAAAAATTACATTTATGTCATCCTTTGTTCTTATGGTGACTGACTAGACAGACAATCGTTTATGCATTTATTTTCATCTTGCACTCCTGCTACACTTTTGCTACTAATTTCATTGTTTAACAGATTTAATGCGCAAACAAATAAGAAAAATTATACTTTTACTTTTATATGTCTAGTATAACTTTCTTGTAATTTTTCTTTAATCAAAAGTTCTATTCAGAGGTTGAGAATTAAATATATGAAATAAAAATGATAGTAATTCTATAGCAATGTTACAGAACAAGACTTAAATTAGAAGATGAGGTTTAAAACTCCCAAAATTAATTCTAGAATTTTCCACACGGACCCATGGACAAGTGTTAACATGTTTTAAGTAACACTCTTCTGGAGATTGTAAGTTTAATTCTTACCACAGATAACTAAAAATAGCGTAACTTAGCACTTCTACTAAGTCATGGTTGATAGAACTCACGCCATGTTCTGTTTTAAATTCCATACAGGTTCTAAAGTTCAAATAGATGCACGTGAAGATCATCAAAGGTTACTTCAGTTGAAATATAACAACCAATACGAGATTAGGAGTCAGAATTATTCAAATCTAAAATGAAAGTAAAAAGACTCCCGGTCAACACCAGATAGTTATAGCTAGTTAAAGGGTTCAGTTAAAATTCTCAGCTGGTTGCAGACTGACAAAGGGCACTGGTTCAATAGTACAGTGTCCGAAGCATTCTGGAAATGATAACAATAGATAAAACCACCTGGAACGTCAATAATGTAAATAATTGTTCACCTGAAATATCAGCAATGTTTCGTATTGATCCCAAGGGAAATGTCGAGTATTGGTGGGCACGATTTGAGAAAGTGAGATCAAACCGCTACAAACTGCACGCAAATGGCTGATTTTAATTATTCCTCATTTCATTATTCGTCTCTGGAAATAATTGCCTATTTTACTACAAATAATTATTTTCCTCCTAAAATCTCAACCTTTAATTTGATTGTGTGTTCATTATAACTCGAATGTTGAATCGTTGAAATAGAAGTTTTATTACATTATTCACAGTTATATTTTTCCCCAGTTGAACTTTGGTCATTTGGTTTACATTGCAAAAAATAAATGAACCAAAAGAAACCGAAAGAAACATGAAAGATGTCATATTTTGAACTAGTATTGTCTGAGTAGGCAGATATTGCTAGATAGGGGAGGGGAGCTGCTTAGAGAAAAATAATTCATAATACAGCCATGTTTACACTTTTTTAAAACAAGGTCTTTAAAAAATCGTTTTAGTTTTCCCTTTTTTTAAGTATTTGATAATTAATAATAAAACTTTAATCAGTGTGTATTCATCAAAGTTATGTATTGATAAGAAAAAACATGCGCAAACGAGATGTTTAATAGTTTTCTTAATAAAGAAATTGAACACTAGATCCATTTATACATGAACATACTACAGCATTACAGTGGTTGTCCCTAGCATACATCAATGGACAACATGAAACCTTTCTAATTATTAACTATTAATTAGAAGAATTAAAATTTAAAGAATTTCAAGCATATCCTCATCTTAGAACCAAGCAATATTTTAGCAAATATTCTGTCTCATTGAAGAATATAGGGAAAAAAGCCTTAGGGAAAAGAACTTTCATTGACTCTGCTTTAGTATAATAACAGATACACTTAATGGAATAGTGGTTGAAGAGTTAATGTTTTTGGGGAAGATAATTTGTTCAGGTAATTAAATTCCTTTATGTTACTGGTGCTGTTATTGACATTCCGGCCAATATATTCTGCAGCCTGCTTCAGGTGTTTAGTTTGTAAGAAAAGAAAGATCTTTCTTTTCTTTTTTTTTTTGTTTGTTTTTATTGTTTTTGTTTTTCCAGAAGATGATGACGAAGAAAATACGTTGACTAATACGTCAACTGGCTCGGTTCATTGCAGTAGTATAAATCACACACACAGCCACACACGTATTAAAGGTGATTCTAATTCATACACTAAATTGGGTGATTTTTTTTTTAAATCATGCCGCTATGAAAAGAAGAAAGCACAATATTAATTTTCAAATAGTCGTATTTTAGAGATGGTTAATCTAATTTGCATATACTCTTAAAATTTCTGTGCATTTTAATTTAAAAAAAAATAATAAAAAAAAATTTAATTTTTTTTTTTTTTTTTTTTTATGTTTTTTACAAACTTGCTGCAACATATTATAGGTGCCAGTATCCTGACTACCTTTGTATTATAATGCTGCAGCCTTTAACACTCACTATTTTTATGTTTGTCTGCTTCTGAAACTTAATATAACTAACACTTGAGTTAACGGCAAATCAAAATTCTGAACGTTTTGTACTGCCATAGTCTGTCATACAAATGTTATAAATCAGATTGTTGGCAAGCAAGAGCACATTTAACCCGGCTTTACAAAAGACTAAATTGTGTTGCCGACTCGCTATCACATTGCAAATTTTGCTGCTTGAAAATGTAATGTAAAATAATAAACATTTCATAATTAGTTTTCTTTAAACACAAAATAAAATCTTCTGTACATATCGATACATGTTAACGTTTTAATGATTTATTTTTAAAATCAGACTGGAAAGGAAGGAAAAATCAATATGTTACAAGGAAATAAAACAATAGAGCTAAACAGAAATATTTTTATTTTCAAATCGATTCAATTATTGAATTTTTTTTCATAATACACTAACAAGTAATAGTTAATTAAATGTCCTTTTTGAAAACCAATATGCAAATGATATCACACATCGATAATAACTATATAGCAAGATAGAGAGACCTGAAATCAATAATCACCTTTTGCAAACATGACTAACTTAAAAGTCGAATGAGTTTGAATTGGAGTTTGTTATCCTGCTTTTCATAAATTCTCCAATTATTTAATTTTGATTTGAGAAGCCACAGTTTTAAAGTTCAGATGCTGTTTTGAAAAGAAAAGACAGAATGTAACAAGTTTCATATAACGTACAAAAAAAAAACATACTGAAATTCAAAACTGTTTGAGGTATGCAAATAACAGTTGAAGATAAGTGGTTGTAGAGGGAGGGGCAGTGTTTCACTTAAAATTTAAAAATTGAAGCATTTATGAAAAGCAAAATAACTCTAAACTCTATTTCCAGTTAGTATAACTTTTCCATATTTGGATACAATTTTAGTGATTTTAATGATTTTGTTTTTAAGTAACAATAAGTTGTTAGGAATAATGGCCAAAGCTATTTCACGATAAATTGGGTGACTAAATTAGTATTTAACCCAAGTACCCGAACTAAAAATGGGACTATTTAAAAGATAATAAAAGGCTTTGTTCATGACGGTGTAATTCTAAAGAATCACCCAAAAGTGTTTTCTGATCTGACCCTTCATTGTTGAACCAAGAAAAATCCTATAATTTATATTTAAAAAAAAAAAACACTCACTTCTCTTACTCCACTAACCATTTAAACTGCTGCTGCTGCTTCCAATTTCCTTATTCTCCAATGTTTGCTTACAATAATCTCTCCACTGTTTTCTTCCTCATAAACAAATTTCTTTTTATTTCATTTTTATTTTATCTGAGTTTTCTTTTTGAACCTCACTCTGAAGAAAGTGTGGCTTATCTCCATAAATTGTATCAAATGTTATAAATAAAAATATATTTACTGAGAAGTTCACATATCATTTATTTTAGTGTATTTTTTAAATTATTTTTATTTTTTATTAAACATTTTTCTTTTACTGCAATTTATTAATTTTTCAATCTACTGTAATATTTTTATTCAGTAAAATTTAAAAAATAAGGAAATAGTGTTACTTATTCCACATAACATAAGTATTAGAAAAAATATAAATAAAAAAGGGAATTAGTTATGCTGCATCTTGTGTTAAATTCTATCAGTATTAATTTAGTGTTGACTGGGAGTTTTTTGTTTTTGTTTTACTCTTAAATGTAATAAATGAAGAATCAGGAGTGCCAAATTAACCGGCAGAGACAAACATACTAAAGACCGATTACATGACGAATACAGAAAGGGAAAGCTAGTTATGTAGCCTCATCCTTGTCTGTAAGCAAAGGGGAGAAAAAAAAGTGAATCGTGAAAATAGGATAGTTCACTTTAAATACAAAGAAATATAAAAGGAGATAAATAAAATAAATTTATCAGGAATCTGTTAAATACTCTTTAGAAATTCTTTTCAATTGATGAAAAATATATTAATATTTTTAGCAATTTCATTTCTTTTTATTTACTTTTTAGCATAAAAAATACATGTCATTCTTACAAAAGGCATCTTTATAAGAAACCTTTGTATTTAGCATAGGATGTTCCTTTTGTCCTTTTTAGTTTTTTTGGTTGTTCCTTCAATAAGACATTTGACCAACAGTCTACTTGGTAATGAACTGAAATTAAAATACATTCATATAATATTTATACACTAAAAATATATAACTTGCTACAGTTACCAGTTCTAACAATACTAAATAACTAACATTATAATGATTGGATTGAAATTTAACATTTATTGGTAAACAAAAATGTGAAAAATTGTTGAAAATCAGACTTTTCTAAATATGGATGTCCTGAATAACCATAAATTTTTTATCCATAAAAAGAAAATAGAATTTTTTAAATGTTTTTTAATAACGTGAAAATTATAGAAATTAAAAAAATAACAATCGATATAGTAATACTGAGTTCAGGGCTTGGAGCAAAAATAAAGAGATCCTTATTCATTGCTGGGGAAAACATTGTGTCCTGAAGGAACTAAAAATTTACTGAAAAATGATTTCAATAAATATTACTGTACTTACACCTCATCAATCCGTGCTGAGTACATTTGTGAGCCCTACTCTCAAAATTGAATATTATGAAATATAAAATTAGCAGGTGATATACCGTTTGAGGCATGACGGGGTGGCTGGAGTCAGTCAGGTTAGGATAACATTGAGTTTAATATCTTACAAATTATGAATACAGGGTGATTCCCCCCCCCCCAAAAAAAAGGGCCCCAACTCTAATTAATGCCTCGTTTCTTAGTGTTTTGTCCGAATTAAATGAAACTTTGGTCATAACTAGTTTATTATATTCAAAACATCACATCAAAACACTAGGGTCTTTGGCCTTTTTTTTCTCAGTTCTACAGCCTATGTTCTAGGTGGCCTCCATTTAGCTTTTGTCTTTTTTGGAGTCACCCTGTATTATTAAAACGAAAATATTTGCATGATTACAATTTTTTTCAGTGGCTCAGATTGTTTACATATTAGTTCATAATACCTTCCCCGGGGCACAGTTTGTTAAGTGTGAGAGGGGGGTTATGAAATAACTGAAAAAATTATATATGTTACTTTCAAAAAATTGTTTGAGAGTTGTCTGTCCTGGGGAAGAAGAGATATTCATAAAGTATTAGTGAAAGTGATGGGATACTCTTAAGAGAACCACATTAATACATTCTTACATTATTTGCTTTCAAGAAAAATCAACAAAACTGTTTCTAGCTGTAACCCGTAATGAGACTGGATGTCTCAGCATATCTCACCAATTATCATGTCTATGATGATAGCATCCCACAACATCTAAGACTTTGTGTATTTCTTGTTTCTATGTGATGTACAGACTATTGCTTTTATATATATATATATATATATATATATATATATATTACTATTGTTTATTAAAATAAAAAATACATTTTAGAGATGAGATAAATAATTAATAAAAACATATGTTTTTTTTTTTTTAAATGGTTCTATTTTTCCTTGTATCTGTTAAAATTTTTATTTATTTTTGTTGTTGTTGCAGCAGGTACCCAGCCGTCATCTGAGCCTGAGCAGCGTATAGACTATGACTTTGCACAGCAAGAGTTGATGATGAAGGAACTGAGCAATGATCCGATTCAAGAAGCCATTTGTGCAATTGAGAAACAGTACGAAGAAGATAAACAGGGTAAGTAAAAGTTTTCCTCTCACATTTCTCACAGCTTTGTTATTAGCAAGATTCGTTTTGGTGTAGTGTTTCTAGACATAGATAATAAATTTGTCAACCCAAGTTAAAAATTTGTGTTCATTCTTGAGCTAATACCCTAATATCTGCTACCCTAAACTCCTTAAAGCTATTTAGATATTTTTCCTTCTTTGGGCATCTCTTCAATTAATCACTCTCATCTCAACTTGAAAAGAAAAATAACAGAATATATTATCTGAATATACAGAACAAATTATCTTATATTATTTTTTCAATTTTTTGTTTTTATTGGGAATGAGGCATCCTACTGGATACAAGATATTCAACTGCTATTGCAGACACTCCAACCAAGAGATCTTTTCAAGATTCTAACCGCCCCTTTAAGTGCAATTGTTTGTATCTCATGCACTTGGTTCACTGGGAATATTTACTAAGCTTTTTTTTTTTTTTTTTTTAATTCTTTCTGCATGACTCTGTTTCTGGAATGAGAAATCTTTCAAAAATCGCCACCAAAAATGTCTCTTCAAATTAATTTTTTCTTTTTTATTTTATTTATCAAGGTTATAAATTGATTTACATTAGATGTGTTATTTTTAACCTGATTAAACTATTTATTCCAAAAATATATTTCTCTGAGGAAATAAATATTGCGTGGTCATTTTTTGTTGTTGTTGTTTAAGTTTTTCTTGACATTAAATTAAGTGTGAGGGAAGAATGTTGGTGGCTACATAGAAAAAGAAAAGTTGGAACACAAATGTTACTCGTTTTAATGGTATCATTCCTGTCTTCATAGTTCTTAAACTTGGGTTTTACTTTTATAACGACCCTTGTATTATGGAGGAAATTTTGTGCATACAAGGTATTAAGATATATAAAAAGGCACGGAATAAAAACAGTCTTGCTGAGGAGATTAAAGTAGCAGGGAGACCCAGTATTGCCCGGAATTGCATGATGATCAATGTATGTTTCACACGTCCATATTTTTTATTGCTATTGAAATCAGTGAAATCGCCCATTTTTTTAATCTAATCGATTGATTGCCTGCTCCAGTTGGGGACCCATCACAATACATAAGGAGGAAGTTTCACATGCCTACTGCAATGATAGTCCACAATACATTATAGTCTACATTGCACTGTAGAGAAAGTACTGTTGATTTTAAAGAATTATTTTTTATATATAATGGCTTGAACTAAAGTGTAACATGCAAAAATCAAGTATCATACTTCTATTGTGCCCTAAACACAAACATGCATTTTGAATGCATCCCTGTCATATCAAAGAATCTGTTGATTCTTTATGCCTGGCCTTACTGCTTGTGTAGTGATGATGGCTTGAATTTAAGTTTAAAATGAAAAGATCAAGTATCATGTCACAAGTGTGCTTAAAACAGAAACATATTTCGAACACACCCCTCTCATATGTCGGGCCTTTCGGCTTGTGTAGTAATAAATCTTTTCAAATGCACTTGTGATGTTAGGCTGTGTAAGGTGTTAACTTTGATCAAAATCGGTTGTTTCTTCTTTCATCGGATTATTTCGATTATAAATACTTATTGAAGACATTTTGATACAAAACCTATCTAAGAACATTGCCAAGCACATTAAGTACCTTTGTGTAAAATTTCATAAAACTCAGCCTAGCTGTTTTCGAATCCATAGGAAGTGAACTCACACACTCACTGATAATAAAAAAGCACCTGCATAAGGTTGGCGAGTACAATGTGTAAAACTTTGTGAAAATGACAGCAACCAAGATGAGCAAAACAGTTTGAAACTTGTAAAGGTAAAATGTTTTAGAAATATCAAATATCGCTACTTTCTAATTGTTTTTATGTTTTGATGTGTGAAGAGACGAGTAAGTTCATATGTTGAAAGTATCTTTTTTATTTGTCTTGTCTTAGACCTTCCTCTCACCAGGATGGTAAATAAATATCTTTCAATTTAGAAACAATAGGCTATTATCGATCGGTGAAATCCTTGGCACGTTGTTTCAGATGCCAACACTCTTAATTGGACGAATATTGAAAGTAAAATGCATGAAATTGCCTTTTATCTAAAAACCTCGCCTTCTAAACAAGAAAGGAAGACTTTTTTTGTTCTTCAATTTTCTTAAAGCATCAATGTTTCTGTCGATTATAATAAAAATTGAAAAAGAAAAAACTACCTCAATCGGCATCAGAGGATACATCACTGCAGAGTGAGAGAGTCAACTGTAAAAATTTTGCTCCTAACTTTGGATTTAGTTTAAAATAAAACCGACCATGACTCCCTTACAAAAAAGTGAATGGGGTGTTTAAACAAAACTTGACTCTAAAATAAATAATACAACTCAGGGGGGGGGGGGTACTCAGTCGTGGTACTTGGCATCTCAGAAACTACAAATCTGTACAAAAAAAAAATTCTATTTTACAACTCCCTCCTCAGAGGTGGTAAATAAACTAAAAATTAATTCAATTCCCAGCATAGGTTTTACAAAAATTATCTCATCTGCAAAAATTGGCATATCCAAGATGACAAGTACATTAAAAAAAAAAAGTCTATAATTCTCAAAGTAATGAACCATCTAAAAATAAACTTTCTCTTAACTGATATTTTTTTTTTATTTGATAAAACTTGTTGACTTCTGACTTAGACATCCCACACTAGCTTCATTCTCCAAATAACTTTTTTATACAATCTAGAACAAGGTTTCCCAATCTTTTTCGGCAAATGACCTCTTAGAACAACACCCAGATACCTCCTACCGCCTCCTTTCCTTACATGCATCTTTATATAATAATGTTTGTAGTAGTGGTAGCACATAATTAAAATGAAAATAAATATTCATATAATTTATTCAACAAAATTCTACTCTGTCGATCGAATGGGAACAATAACAACAATAAATTAAGTGGGTCAATTAATAAATCATAGCATTGCTAATACAATCTATATATCTGTGAAAGTGTCTGTGTACATTTCCCTACACAATAACTCTGTCAATTTTTAGTCTACAGACTCGAAATTTGATATACCGAGTACTGAGATTTGGGAAAATCTGTGATCGGTTTTCGGCCTGAAATTTGGCTGTTAAGGGGTCAAAGTTCAACAATTTGACCTTTGAGAACTCTACCAAACTCCTCCGACAATTTTGGGTCTAAACACTTGAAATTTTAGATATAGGTTCCTTGGACATGGATCTAACTTAATAACTTGATTTGAGCCCAAAACAAATGTTATGGGGTCATAATAGGGGTCATTGGGAATTCCTGATCTGGAATATTTGAGTTCAGATTTTTTTTTTTTTTTTTTTTTTTCTGAATCTTTTAGATGAGGATTGATAATTTGCAAGAACCCATGTCATAACTGATAAAGTATTTGGTGAAATTCAATTGTAAGTTACACTCTTCTGGAAATTGAAAGTTCAATCCTCAGTGGAGGCACTCAAAATTATAATTATGAATTATGTAGGACTTTTATCCAGTCATTGCTGTCAAAACAAGAGCATGCTACCCTCCTTGGATTTAACTAAAGGATTCCATTCGGAATTTTATGCAGAATCTCTACTTCAAGATACATCTGAAAAAGGTCAACGGTTACATCGACCAAAACATGAAAATAACACTTGCTCAAGATAAGAACAGTAGTACCAAAATTCACCTTATTTAAGAAATGTCTTCATTTCTTTTAAGAATAAGCTATAGACGAGCTTTGTTCAATAATTATGATGGAATATTTTGAAAAACAAAGAAGTTGTTAATCTTCCAAGTCATCTACCATCAGGACAATTAAAGGTATCATACTGCAGGAAAATAGGTGGATACCATCAGTCGGTTGGGCTGAAAACAGCTGACACATTTTTCTGTGATTTTAAAAATATAAAAACATTAATTTGCATATGAAGGAATTAGCTGTGTTAAGGATAAATTGGGGAGAACAGTAAGTCAAATGTTTAGCAGTTGACAGAACGCATCGAAGTTAAGAGTTGGTACGAATTATGGGGTCAGTGAAAAAAGAGGGCTGCCAATTTCTACAGGGTTCATACAGACTTGAAAAGTCCTTGAATTTTGATTTTTGCTTTGAAAAGGTCTTATTTCTATTATTACCTTGAAAATATGGAAAAACTTTTGAAAATGTTTTGAAAAGGACATTTATGTCCAGTAAAAATATGCCGAAATATTAAAAATAAAATCAATAAATACTATGAAATTATTTTTTAAGTATTAAGTAATTATTTCTCTAAATTAGTTAATTATCATTAATTAGAAGAAACAAGGGAATAAAGTAATTCATAATTGGTGATATATAGGGAACAGGTTAGAAAGAGGGTGTTATATCAGTTGAAAGAGAGTGATGGTGCATAAACTCTAAAAGAACATGAGATATTTGCGTTTGGAAAATTTTTTTTTTTTTTTTTTTTTTTTTTTTGTGAAATTAAATTTCAATAATACTAGCATTTCAGCCCGGCGTTACCCGGGTGTTTGGAGGCGTATGTTGAGCAAAAAAAAAAGCAGTCAATTATTTTAACTTTGACCCCTATTTATATTATTCTAACATTTATTTTTGGGGGCTCAAATCTAGTTAAGTTAGATCCATTTCCAAGGAACCTATATCTAAAATTTCAAGTGTTTAGACCCAAAATTGGTGGAGGAGTTTGGTAGTTTTTAAAGGTAAAATCGTTGAACTTTGACCCCTTAACAGCCAAATGTCTGGCAGAAAACGGATTACAAAGATTTTCCCAAATTTCAGTACCCTGTATATCAAATTTCGAGTCTGTACACTAAAAATTGACAGAGTTATTGCATAGGGGAATGTACACAGATACACAGACACACACACACAGACACGTTCACTTTTATAGATATATAGATAGATTGGCCTTTATTCCTTAATGATGATTTTAAAGAATTTAAATAGAAAAGTTGTAATTTGAGAAGCAATGAAAAAGTATGTTCTTATATTTTTATGTGGCCTAACCACACTGATAACTAATAATAAAAAGAATTAAAACGTAAAATTAAGTTTAAAGTTTAGTTCAAAACTTTAAAACAAACAATTAAAAAAAAAAAATTAACTGATGAATTTATCTTGCATAAATATGTGCATGCTAATTGTTGGATTACAATAACAAAGCATGCCTATATATTGCGAAATTCAGAATGTTGCATCCTGGTATTGAATTGATCAGGGAGATTGTCTCTGATTTAGTACTCATCCTTAGAATCTACCGTTCTTACCTTCACCTGAGTAATATTTTCACTTTTTATAAAGGCAAAATATTTTCAATGACAAACTCATAGCATTTGTGCCCCTACAACTTGAATACTCATGACTAACCCGACAAGTAGCAAAATAATACCTCTTCACTTTAACTGTACAGGTCACTATATAATGGAAATCCTTCCACTCTAATAGTTCCTTTCCACAAACTGCTAGACTTTGGAATTCTCTTGCTGTCTCCTGCTTTCTTGATTGTACTAACATGCATAAATTTAAATTGTAATGTGAACAGACATCTCACTGCTCAACTCCCTACTTAGTGTTCCCATAGATATGATTCCAAATAGTTGCCCCTTTCAGCTAAGTTGCAATATGCCTTGATTGGAGGTGAATAAGAGTTAAAAAAAAAATAATAAAATAAAATAAAAACACCTGCTATCAGATCAGCACACTTTTTAGTGCAAGGTCATTCAATTATGTAGTTTAAAATGTAATGGCCGATTTCTGAGACAAACATTTATTCATTCAGCTCATCGAGCTATTTCATCTGATAAATTCACTTGAAAGATTGACATCAAGTGTCTTTGATGTCTGTTTTCTACAGCAATTGCTTTCAAATGTGAACAGCTAGGAGTGCATGACCATCTACCTTCTTTATCAACAATGTCCGAAATTGCTGAAATCACCTTTGTACTGTCCAATCAGTGGTTGGCATTTCTTCTTATGCTCTGTTAATATTGGTAATTTTGAAAAGTTAATGACATAGTTTGAACTCATACAAAAAAGTTATATGCATTTCTTCTATTTTGATCTCCATTATTAAGAACTATAATCATGTTAACATACCAGTTTCATTAAGATCATTGAAGTTAAGCGATGTTGGGCTTGGTCAGTACTTAATGAGTGACTATTTTAGATAACCTACTGCTATATGTAGAAATCTCTTTGGAACTCTAGCAGCAGATGATGCGATGCAATATAATTGTTGCATTCAACAAATTTGGATGGAAAAATCCAGTGTCGATTCCAGTTCAATGGGATAAACACAGAACAAAAAGAAGTTATCCAAAGCTTATCTTAAAATTGCATATTTCAAAAGAAGTTGAAATAAGCGCATATACATCAATTATTCAGCATGTGAAATGTATGAAACACTGCAACTTGAATTGTTTTTAGAGTAAATAAAAACTCAGCTATTTTTTTGAAACACTTGATAGTATGTTTGTCGTAATGCTTTTTATTTATTTTACGATTTTATTTTGTTCATGACTGCTAAGAAGAATTCTACCATTTCTTTTGGCATATAAAGTTCCTGCTATCCAACCATGTATTTCACTATTGACAAAGTTGTTAGTTGTTTAACATTCTGTAAATCCCTCTCAATTCATTAGAAGTAAGAAAGTGTTTAAAGTCATTTTTAATTGTCCGATTCATCGTCTTTTTTCACTTGTAATAATACAAGTAATTAACTCTACATGTAGCCCTTTCTATTAATCAATCGCTGATAACAGCTTGCATCACTTTTACTAAAAGACAAGCATTATTTGATGTTGCAACTTTAACACTGCACTAGTAAATGCCATCTGAATTTGACATTTTTCAAGCATATTTTTAAATTTTATATATATATATATATATATATTTAGAGGCGACGAACTTGAAATTAAAATAAATCACAGGAAAATATTTTTATCATATAAATATGTAGTTTATTCCAACAACCAACTTTTGGCCTTCATAATCTAAATACAAATTCAGACATATGACTCTGTACATATGGCGTAATCTATAGGTAAAATTTTTGCAAGCTCTATGCATTAAATTTGTCTGTATTTCAGCAATACCACATCGAATGTTGTCTTTCAAATCAATTTATCAGCATAGACATATCCCCAAAGAAAATAATCTAATGGGGTTAATTTGCATGAACAACGTGGCTAGTTAAGTCCATTTCATTAAATTATTTGTTCATCAAATGTCTCTCAGTAAATGGATTGTATCATTTGCAAATGCTGCTCGGATGTCAGTCTCTTCATGATGAATTGCGAAACCAAGCTGGACTTAAAATAACCGATAGTTGACAAATCTGCAACTTAAGAAAATATATAGTTGTCAATTGAATGTTCAACGTTTCTAAAAAAAAAAACAAAAAAAAAAACACCCTGTATGAAGTAGATTTTGTTTTAGATACATCAACATAAGAAACTTTGTCAGTCTTTTTTTTTGTTCTTTCACTGAAATTTCAAATAGTATTTTATCAGTGAACACATTTATTGTTTAGAGGGAAATTTTTTAGAAGTGTTCAAGTATCTCTAGAGATACAAATAGTATCGCTATTGCATCGATAAACATGCAGATTGAATGGATGTGTCTTAATCCTGGGTTAGTTCTTGTTACATTCTTTATCTCTTTTTTTTTTTTTGCAGGGTGTCTTATATAAATGGCAATTTCTCATTTAATATATATTGATTTGTACTTGTAAAAGTCGTGTTTATTGCAAAGAAAAAAAATTATACTTGGACAGTCTTTACTGCTGGTTCTATGAAGGAAATCCATCATTCTATGCATGCGTGCATACGCGATACACTTACAAACCTTACATTATCGGATTCAGTCTGTGTATTATTAATCCCTTACGGTTACCAGGAACCACATGAGTGTATGTAGACATAATTGTTTTTGAGTTCAATGTCAGCAAATATTTTTCAGGCCATCCTTTTAAGCAATCAAATTTTGTTCATTCAACACTTTTAATCCTCTCACAATACTATTCATCATTTAACTGACATTAACCCTTATCTAGTAGATTTTAGCATAGGTAAGAGGTGATTCCTTAGTTTGGGGGGATCGACCTTTGAAACTTTTATTTCTGCAACAATTATAAGAAACTTTTTTAACCACCAACTAACATGGCTAGTACCGCACACCACTACCTGAGAATCCATCATTCAAACTCTTCAGCCCAACATCCACAGATAACATAAATTGGAACATATACATAAAAAACATGTTTACAGACGCTATAAGGTAGGTAGGCTCCTATCGTGCCAGAAAACTTCTCACATCTGCCAATATCCTAATTCTTTACAAAGCCATCAATCATCTATGCATGGCATATTGTTGTCATATCTTGATTGCTGCACCAACTACTAGCCTCTCCCTCTTAAACAGGGTTAAAAAAAAAAAAGCTTCTAATCTACAAGATATCATACTGTCTATCAAGCTGTAGCTTCTGTCCCATCACCGCACTGCTGCATTCCTGTACTCTGAACTTGTCACACTAGTACACTCTCAATGTAAATACTTCTGACCGGCCTGACAATCAGCACAGTTCCTTTCACTATAAAGGTTCAGAGAATGCTTTATATTCTAATAGCTTTTATCCTCCTTTGGAATCCCCTTCTGCTCTGTTTCCCTAATTGTACTAAGATTCAGAAATTTAAATATGTGACCAAACATCTTGCTACACAACTTCCCTCTTAGGATGTTCTTGAATGTATGTCCTTAATTTACACTCGCTCTTTCCATTTCGGTGGCTATTTGTCTTGTTTGGAGTGAACCAAAGTAAAAAATAGAAAAATTAAATTAAAAGAACAACAAAAAATGAAATCAATCTTTTTCTATTATATTGAACCAGTTGCCAAAAGTAAAGAGGTCAAAGCTGTTGAGTGACAGAGTGAGAAGTATAAAAAGAAAATGTTATGCACATCCTTTTAAATTAATTCGCAGACCTTATTGGATAATCCTGATATTACATGCTGAACAGGAGAATAAAATTATCAATCAACTCGATTTGGTTTGCACACACACACAACTACGTTTTTCAGAAATTATATTTACATCTGCATTTTATAAAATATTGTTACACATAAACTTTCCATGGCTATATTGCCGCACACTCTTCATGATTGTTTTGACACATACATTTCATAAAATTTCCCTACGTCTACATATTTAGAAAAAAAGATGTTAATCCTGACATAGTGATGTAGGTGAAGAGTTAAAAAGTACTAACATTAGTTGAAGGAAATGGCCGTAATAATGCTGTCTTAAACAGAACTTAAAGAGAAAAGATAACTGAATACCAATGTCTTATGTACGATATGAAAAAGGGATTGGAATCTTAGGAAGAGTTCCATCATTGTAATAATCATACAAGCAATGGGTTCATAAAAAAGAATTATAAAACTAACTGGCGAATATCCTATGTGAATCAAGTGTAAGGGAGATACTATTGCACTTAACGAAATGGAGTTTCTGAAATAGCAGGCAAATGTCTGGCATCACGTAAGATGTCTCATCACTGGCAAGAACAAAAAGATAATTACATCTATAATATAAATCTCACCTGTCTGTTTAAATGTATGTATGTATGTTTGTATGCCTTGCAAAAACTTTCAACAGAAGAGATCGGTATTATTTTGGAGCTCGACTCTTCGGAAGACAAATATCGAAAAATTGGCTTAAAACATTAATTCCTTCACCCTCAACTGGGCACTTTTCTACAGGGAGGAGTCACTTTTTTTGCCGATATTTTCGAAAGTCATCCCCTCTTTTCGATTAACTAACCTTAATCTAAACCTTTGCCACTTCCGGTTTGGCGATGGACGCAATGGCAAACACGTCAGTTTTTTTTTTTTTTTTGTTCACATTCTTTTCCTCCTTCGCAGTACGGTTTCAAGCCTCCCTGCACACTACCACTTTTTTTTTTTTTTTCTACACCCAGGCTAGTTGAAAAATAAAAGTGAAATATATTTATATACACGCGTGCGCAGATTTCATAAATCATTCTTACACCTACACACATTTCATAGAATGTTTCCTAAAATGTGCTTATGTGTACATGCTTCATACGGCCAATCATAAGATACTTTCCATTACCAATTATTAGAATGAATATATATATATATATATATATATATATATATTGTAAGAAAAGTCCTTAAATAATACACCGGCTCATTATAGCCAAATTTGTTCAGCATCTTTATGGTTTTGTTGCAACTGTGCTTCTCATTGTATTCCCTTTTTAATGGTTTTCCTCCTGGGATAACACGTTTCTTTTTTTTTTGCTTTGTTTGTTAACATCTCTTTTAATAATTATATTGATTTAAAAAGAAACAATGAGGAACAAATGTTGCACATCACCCCCCCCCCCTCTTTTTTTACAAAAAAGACAATAGGCCTGTGGTCATCACACTGAAAACCTGGACATCTATTCACACTTGTTCATACATTTATATTTCTTTTCACCTGGTTTTTTTTTTTTTTTTTGGTCTTTTATGTAAGTTTACTTGGGATCTTTTCAGAATTTATAATTTATTTCCTGTCTTTTTCTATCAATAGAAACCTTTCAAGAACATTAATAACTGAAAAAATGAAAAGCAAATGAATAATTAAAAAACATTTTTTTTTTTAATTTTAAATTTTGAAAAAAAGAATCTCCCTACTCTTTTTCTTCAGTTTGTTTTTTCTTTTATAAGTATTCAATCGCTACTCATTTGCAGGGATGGCACTCGAATTTCCCCAGACGATATCTTGGGAGTATCCATCCACACTCCCTATCTTCACTTGTTTTGTTAATATAAACCGTCTTATGTTTATCAACCAACTGTACACTGTTTATGAAAGAATCAAGAAAACTGATAATTTTGTAAAAATGAATTTGGTGTTATGGAATTATTTTCTTCAAACTATTATTCGCACACATGCAATTTATTTAATTATATTTCGGCTGATGTACTCTCCAACCTTCTTCAGGTGTATTCTTCATCCATAATGTTTTTCAACATGTTCATTATTTGTGCATCGTGTACACTGATGTTTTTTCTTACATAATTTAAAACACATGAAGGGCACATAAATATGAGGACAATAGTCCGAAGAAAAATACCGGGAATAAAAGGTTTATGTTTAAAGGCCTTTTGGAAGATTACTCGCATTTTACAGACATTCACACAATAGCTTGGTTGTTAATTAAATCGTTCCCCCCCCCTTCTCTCGATGGTTGCCAGTTGTTCAAATTGAATGATAAACTGTTGAGCCTTAATAGAGGAGGATGATGATGATGATGATATACTAATGCTTTGAACAGCTACAAAGAGCTACAAGTTGAAAGTTGCTTTGGCCAGCTTTGTCTGTTAAGCCATTGACATCAAGTCAAAAGAGTGAATACAATGGGTGAAAGCTGATCTCCACTTTGGAAAAAAAAAAAAAAAAAAAAAAAGAAAACACCTCAAAAGTAAGTGAATAATAGACAACAACAACTGAAGGAAACCGTCCTCCTCTCCTATCATACTACTGCTACTACTACTACTTGTAATAATGATTATATATATATATATATATATATATATATATATATATATATATATATATATATATATATATATATATATATATATATTAATACGTATTTCGTGTCAACAGAAACAAATTTAACCAGAATGCTCGGCCGTAAAAACAAAAGTAGAATATGTATATTTCATGAGATTTTCTGTATTTACGGCGACATTAAAACTCTTTCCAGACTAATTCTACAAAAAGTTTTTTATTATAATATAATGCTTCTGTGGTTAACTGATTTGCATATTGATTTGCGAAAGGACATTTCATTAATTCACTATTCTTTTTTGTTTTTAAATTGATTGCTTTGATATTAATAAAGTGCACATTTCCTTTTATGCAGTTCTAGTTTGTGAAGAATTGTTTATTTGCATGCAAAGGTTATTTTCCGCAAATTTTCTGCTGTCAGAATGTTTAACGTTATAAACAATATGTTGCAAAATAAAAATACAAATACAAATACTCCCATGCAACGCTGAAAACTGGTATATTTAGGCAGCATTTTTTCATTCAAGCAAATATTATTAAATGCAATGGAGACACTTTGCTTTATGATTCTTTTTTTTTTTTTAAATTTTTCGATATTCAATATAATCTTTTTTGTATCAAAATCAAAAATATTAATTGTTCCATAATTATTGCTGTCACGAGTGCTTTCGATTCGTTCACAAATCATCATCAGGTGTTGAAGTAAAAGTGAAAACTAAAATATACAGTAAACGGCGTTAGGTGAAGTTAATATATATAGAGTCGATGAAAAGTCGATTAAAAATTTGAGTATTAAAATCAGCAAGTTCGTGGACACTGTTAACGAAGTCCATCCATTACAAACTACGCAAGACATTTTAGAACGTTGCTGCTTTTCTCGAATGCGATATCATTTATAATGGGTTGAAGGGTTTTAATATATGACGCTTCAAGAATTTTTAATTTTTTAATATTATTTTCATGTTTGTATATTTTTTATGTTGTCAACGAGGACCTTTCTAAGATTGGAGGGGGACAGTTACGTTCTTTTATCAAATGTTTATATTTTCGATCCTTCGCACTTTTACTTCAACACCTGAAGATGATTCGTGGACGAATCGAAAGCTCTCGTAACAGCAACAACTATAGAACTTTTAATATTTTTGATTTTGATACAAAAAAGATTATATGGAAAATCGAAAAATTAAAAAGAAAGGAATCATAAACAAAGTGCCTCCGTTGCATTTAATAATATTTGCCTATATATATAAAACACACAATTAAAGACTGTAAATTATAATTATTCACAAGAATTTTGAAAAAAATATTTCTTTATTTCTTTTTGAGTATACTGTCGAACAATAAATTTTTGTAGATTATACAATTTTATGACTAGCTCTATTTTCTATTTTAGTTGTATTGAGCTTTTTTATTTGGTTGGGATTACTATATAGATATTGATATTTATATTCGCTTTAAGTTTACAGAACTTTTTGGCTTGTAAACTGAATTTTTACTTTATTTTATATATAGTATTGCTTTTCAGTGTTTAAGTTAACAGTATACATGTGAGTAGAGCTAGGTAGCAAGTTATGAAAATATATTGATGCTAATTAATTTAGAGATTTCCACATTTCATCCCTGTAAGGAATCGTCAGGCTAAGATTTTAGTCTGACGGTAAGTAATAAAATATATATTTATAGTAATTAAGCTACAAAACGGTTTCTGTTTTCATCTCTGTAGGAAATCGTCAGAATAAAATTTTCTGTACATATATATATATATATATATATATATATATATATATATATATATATATATATATATATATATATATGCATGTGTGTAGACACTAGAAAAAAAACGTATCCATTAAACTCTAATTAGATTGTTTGAAAAAAAAGTGAGTTTGCAAAGCCAATTTAATTTTAATTAAAAGAACAAATCTATCATCAGCATCGTTCTGCTATTTCTACACAATCTCTTCTCTCTCTTTAACCATAGGCTAGATAATATTCTCTGAACTGATAGAAGTGAGAATGATATTGTATTAAATAAGAGTGAGAAACAACTGATAATGACAGAATGACAATAACTTTGTAAGAGATGAGTCACTTGATACATTCATTTTAAATTACGACTAATGAGATTTAGTTAAAATAGATTTCTTTTTTTTTTTCAAGTGTAAATCAATTCCACAAGTAACAATAATTTACATCTATTTTATGTTTGCAAAGTGTATAAGAAAAGATCGTTACTTTTTGTTTAAATACATTTAATTATTATATTAGAACCTGAAACCTGCAGTGAAGCAAGTTAATCGCTAACTGCTCAACTCAGAACATTTGCAAGAAATATATATTCACCTTGTTTTATTTTACTCCAGTCCAAGTTCTCAGAAAACAAGGGGGTCCCCTTTCTGAGGCTAACACTTAATTTCTATATGAGGTACATAGATATTCAAATATTACATTGAAGGTCTCTTTTACCTCTCAAACGCTGAGTTAGTAAAGAAGTTGGAACATAATTTTCCTCTTAGACCAATTGACCATTTTAATATAGCATACTTTTCTTTTGGTATCTTGGTCTTACTGGATTCTAGGACAAGAATTAATCTAGTCTGGAGTATCCAGCTTTGTGCTGTTACTTGAGGTAACATAATTTGGAGAAGGTGCATCATTCCTCATAAAAGCCAGTGTTGGTTAGCCATATTGAGATTTTATTTAGACTGCAAATCCTATGTGATTTTTAAATATTTAGTCAGGATTTACTTCTAGGGAAAAGTATCCTCGTGCCATGTTGTCCTGACAAACCCTTGTACAGAGAGACGTTAGACACTCAAGGATAGTGTCTAGTAGGCAGTCAAGTTCTCTCCTGTGTGTGTGTGTGTGTGTGTGTAGGGGGGGTAAATCTTTTATTTATAGTTTTTTTTAATTATTAAATTGTTAAATGAGATTACTAATTAAAATAAGAGATCCTCGATTAAGCTTAATCAACTATGATAATACATGTCTGTTTCAATTATATATATATATATATATATATATATATATATATATATATATATATATATATATATATAATTGTGTGTGTGTCTGATACCTCTTTGTAATTTTACATGGAAAGTGTAGAGTCTAGGAAGTCAGTATAAACCAACTGAGAAAGGTTTGATATGCCATTAAAAAAAATTTCCTCACTCTAACCTTTCAAATTATGACTGACAATCTATAAAGGTTTTTAATTTTTTTTTTTTTTTCCTTGTTTTGGTCTCCTTTTCTTAAACGGCCCTTTGATTTTTCTCTGATTCAATAACTTCCCCATTCTTCAAACGAGTAACTCGGCATCAAAGAAATTCACATTAAACAAGAAAAAGAATAAAAGTGACACGTTTTCGCTACATTTTCATAAACATAATAGATGCATTTATATATATATATATATATATATATATATATATATATATATATATATATATATATATATATATATATATATATAAAGAGAGAGAGAGATGTGTTCACACTTTTCTAAGATAATTTTTGCCCACCGGTGAGTCACGCTTGATGCTGAAATAGCATCTTTATTGTTAACTGCAAATATTAAATGCCCACGTCTTACTTTAGATGTGTTCGAGCATCTTTTCACTTTTAGAGGTTTTGTCTGTCAATTCAATTTTTTAAGTTGAATTTTCTTCATTAAATTCGAAAATTAAATGGAAGCCTTTTATTCATTACGTGTTAAAGCATCTCTTGATTGGTTGATCCACTATGCTAAAATTTCAAATCGCATTTTTCTCGCATCTACTGCGATTCAGTTTTTTTTTCGGTTTATCACGCTTTAGTTTGAATTCCTATTATCTTTGATTATCATGCTTAAGTTTTAAATACAATTGTTTTATTCATCTGTTAAGCTTAAGTCTAAAACAGCATTTTCATTGCTATGTTGTCATATTGAATGGAATGATAAAAAAATGGAAACAGCACTAACCCTATGCTGGTTTAACCAGCTTCCTCCATAGAAGGAAGTTCCATGGGAATATGAAATTCATAAACGGTCCCCAGTCGCATTTATATCCCCCGTTAGGGAAAATGAAAACGTTAAATTTTTGCAGCTTTTGCAAGGAGGTTTCGACGTCCTCCTACATACACCACCTGGAATTCCCAAATTGGTCACCCATCAGGTACTGACCAGGCTCATCGTTGCTTAACTTTGGTGATCTAACGATAACTGGTGCGTCAACGTGATTATGCTGCACATATTGAATGGACGTAACTTTGAAGTATTTTTTTTTTTTTTTTACCACCAACATCCTCCCATTCTTGAATCTTACATGTTTATAATTTATCTTTTCTTTCCTTATTATTCTCATAGAAATTCGATCAAGTGTGATTTTCTTTGCATCATGGGGTGTTTGTTGCTTGACTATCCTATAATCACCACTGATGGTGATACGTATGTGAACGCTTTATGTTTTGAAAGAGATTTTCTAACAAAGAGATTTGAACATTCTTTCATCAGATGTTCAACTCTTCTTCCACAACCTTTGATTTCAAACCAAGTCAACTTTTCTATTAAGTGAAAAGTTTATTTTTCCTTATTTTTGCTAGCAGAAGAATCCAGCATTGCCCAGATATCAAATTTGTATAATAAAATCGACACAAAAATTATGTGACCTTTGTTTTATGAGGAGATGCTCATGTGTGTGTATATATATATATATATATATATATATATATATATATATATATATATATATATATATATATATATGGCACAATCACATTGACACACCGGTTCTCGCCAGATCACCAAAGTTAAGTAACATTGAACTTGGCCAGTACCAGTTGGGTGACCACTTGGAAGGTTAGATGTTATATGTACCACATCTAGTCGTAGAAATTTCCAGGTTAGTATCTGGGGATGCATTAATTCACTAGGAGAGATGCGCTCCGAGTCTTCATTAAGACATGCATCTAGGAGAAAGAAACTCTGATGTAAAAACCTGTGGTCTACTGTATACTTTGTCCTGTGGCAGTTATCTGTGCCGACAAAGGTTAGCAGTTGTAGCAAAAAGTGTAGTTGTTTCTACACAAACCCTTCATCACTAAAAACAAATCATCTATGTGAATTTCCGAGCAACTTAGTTGTTGTGGCGGGAGCTTATACATCAAAATCGACAGAAAAGTCCATCAAATATATATACACACACACACAATACTAAAAGGAAATCCACCGTTTGAAAATCTCTCGATATTAAGAATTCAAGATTTAATGGTTGAAAGAGCAGACGATATATATATTTATACATTTAATCTAGCGGCTATATATATGTGAAATGTTGAATGTATGCCTGATGTGGCTGGTTTGAATGACAAATGTATTAAGGGAGGTAAAAAGAAAACTTGCTTCTGTGAGTCCTGAAACAAACAGCTGATTTTCAGATAAGTAATTATCAAGCCCACTAGAAGGATGTATTGGTTAGTTGATGATAAAAGTGTTGAAACAAAAGTCAGAACTCACAAATTAAAGCATATTAGATGTGATTGCTAACTAAAAATTCATGATTTATGGTTTCAAATTTGCTGTGTACAGTAAAAATGTAAAAACAACTTAAATGTTTTCTGATGCTCAATGCACGGAAATGTGATCTTAAACCGAGAATCATTGAGTTTTGTTCTTTACATCAGACCTTCTTCATTACAAACCCAACTGGAAGACTTCATATTTCAGCTAGTTTACTTAGATTTCTAAATAAATGAATCCATTCCAGTTTGAACTGTAACCATATCTTTGTATAAAATACTTTTCAAATTATTCATCCGTTACATAAGCTTTCACCTGGAGTTTGCTCATTATCTTCGTCTACAGTAATTCTTGGATATTTTTTGTGCATGAAAATTTTATACGTTAATTTACTTGAAATGTTTGGAAGAAAAAAATACAAATATTTTAAAATAAAGAAATAATTAAAATATTTTCAATTGTTAAAAATATTCAAAGCAAACTGTTAGAGTTCCGTTTTGTGGACTAAATAAAATATATGATCTAGAGAGTATTAATTCCTCAAAATGAAGTGATATTTGGAGATATTAAACATTCAAAGTACACAAATATTTATAAAATATGCACCAAAGGGTTTTTTTTCTTGAAAAATAACAAAAGATGCTGAAACTAATATAAATAATAACCAAACCAAACAAATGTATACTACAAATAAATGATTGTATACTGAACACTTTTTACTAAAATGACTAGATATGCATAAAACAGTTGCATTCCAAATTTGATTTAATTATGTTGAATAGTTCAGATGTAATTAAAAAAAACTGCTATTATAATGTAGATTTAGAGTTTTGATTACAGATAGACAATACAGTAAATATCAATTATATTATTTACTCACTAAGAGTTTCCAAACAAGACATTATTAGTGATTGCTTACTGGCAATAACAAGTATTCTTTACATTGACAAATCCTCTTAGATTTCTAGCACTCTTTGCCTTTTTTGATAGTATATTTAAAATCATTTTGCATGATCACAACAGCTGTTTACCATTGATTTCTCACTGATAACAATTATTCGTTTTTGCTAGAATTTGAGTTGAATTAAGTTTCCTCAGGATTTTAGTACCTTCTGCACTTTTCCAATAGAAATTTTGATGCTTTTCTCCCTTTTTATTTATTTATTTTTTTTGTCCTTTTTGACTCTTCACATCCGTTTTGTATATTACCCACCAGCGTTGGTGTTGAATTATTATTTTAATGCAACTTCATTGCTTGCTTGCACATTTGCTTATCTGTCCATCGTAATTGTCTTCTGTTGAATGGTTGTTCCACACCAGGAACCTTTTAACCATGCATGTCAGGTTCTACTTTGTGGCTTGTCCAGCTTAATCACAACCTGACGACATTCAACAACTTGTAGTCACTTAACTTAATTACATTGGAAACTTTAAGATTACCTCCCCGGTTTCTCTTTAACAATTGTCTTTTGCTATTACAGAGGCAACTTGCTCAGTAAACACTTCTTTTTGTTCTCAAGATTTGACTTCCTATAATAGTTATTTTCTAGTCAACAGGGAACAGCTCTGCCATCCATATTAGTGTTATTTCAGATTCCTTCTTCTAGATAAGTTGTCTTACCAAGGCTTGAACTTGAACTACTCTAGTGTTATTTTGGACTTTTCCTTCTCAACTCGTATCTTTACCAAAGCTTAATATAGCCAATTATTTAAAATATATTTCACAAAATATCAGTGAAAGTGGTGCAAAAGGTCTAACGGGAATTTGAACATGACATGACTCTATTTAGATGCAACCCTACGTTTGTGTAAAGGTCTTGAGTTGTCCCTTGGTCGGATTGTCAAGCTCTACTTTAAATTAGCATCTTTATCTTCTTGTTTTGTTTTAAACAAAGTTTTATGTATTTCTTGTAGATCTATCGTCAATGAAAAATTATGTTTTTTTTTTGTCATTTTTAAATAAAATCTGACCTTTTCAAGAAGAATACTCTCAATATTGCGGAAGAAATTCAAGGATGTCATCTGTTTTGTTAACAGGATATTTTTTCTTGAAAAATATCCTCAGCATCATTATCACAAAAAAAAAATCGCATATGATAAAATTCAACAAAGCATGATCTCTCACACATAGGCATACCTATATATTAAAAACACACACACAGACATGCACACAAAAAGTACACGGTGCATTGCAAGGTTATCTCAATCCTTTTATTGTTTATTCAACCAAATATTTCTCTTAATGAGTTCTTGAATATCAGTTTACATAGGAACTTTTAGTTTTTCACTCTCATCTTAAATCTTTTACATATTTTATTTCAGCAACACTGATTTTAGAATTTTATAAATTTTCAAGGAGATTTCAGAGAAAATTCACTGCCTTGGGAGTGTCAGTTAGTGATTATTGGCTGTAGCTAACTCTGACGTAAAATAAAAAGCGGAGTGGTGATACACGATGAAAAAAATGATCCCCCTTCCCCGATTTTGGTAGAGAATATAGAGGGAGCTATTATGTATGGCTTTTCAAAAAGGACACCCCCCCCCTCCAAAAAAAAACAAAAAAACTTTGAATTCAGTGTCTTAAAACAAATTCTCATTTTCTTTAAAATCAAAAAAATAATATTATGGATATAAACTTTTACTAGTGAAAGAAGATTTTGGGACAGAACTTTTAAAATTTCAGAAATCAAGAATTTGAGCCATGAATTCAGCATCAAAAAGTGGATCAACTCTCCTATAGAGTTAAGTCATAATAGTATTTAATTTGAGCCCCAAAAGTAGTGGATAGTATACTTGTCAGTTACAATTTCCTTTGACACCATCCCCACCACAGAATTCAGTTTAATGTTATTTCCAAGACAGATTCTATTTAATCTATAGGTTGGAACTTCACAGATATTACCAGTCCGGATCAGTCGACCTGGGAGTAGTGGTTACAAAAAGATGACTTTTTTATTTGCAAAAGCTCACAAATTAGAGCTACATCTTCCAGGTTCGTTGGTCTGTCAAGCTAAAGTTTTAAATAAAATCTTTAGATGTGTTGATACATCATGATCATTTTTTCTGTTGGTTGATTAATCTGTCTTAAGAATTTACACAATGTAAAAGAAATAATGGAATTTTATACACTCTGATTATTCTAGCACGATGGAAAGGCTATTGGACCAACATGCATGCATGCTTGCCTTTCATCATAGTTTTCTGCTTGTGATTTCAATCTTTTGTTTTTATAATTGCTGTAATTATGCAGGACTATACGTAAGTGCCAGTCGCTGTTGCAACTGGCTTAAATGAAGCAGAAGACCTGGGTTGTAAAGGTTGCCATAGCATGCCTTCTCTCTTATCAGCTTCATCACAAGTACCACCACCCCAAAACCCTCATCTTTCTCTTCCCTGATGTAACGTAATTTGCTATGTATACCTATAGGCAAAAGATTGTAATCATTTTCTTGGGTTCAAATCCGATCATTGGAGAAGAATTAGGAGGAAGTTGTCACATTGTCCACTTCACGAGTTGTATGTGAAGATGTTCTCTTGCTCCTTTTCAGAAAACGGTCATATTATTGACAGAAGAAAGACACTACCAGCTTTCTGTATAGGCTGAAATAATCACTCAAACTATCAGGAAACAAATCTGATATATTTTTAAAATTCTATCTAAACAAACAAAAATGTGGAGAGAATGTTTTTCATAATCTGTCTGGCATAAGAAACAAAATAGACAAATCCAATTTTTTTATTTAGTTCGTTTTTTTTTTTTATGGCACAAAAATTTGTCCCCCCCCCCTTTCTGTTTATGTAAAATACTGTTTTCTTTGTTTTTTGTGTACCTGCAAAGGCTTTCCTTTTTGTTATATATGAGAGAGATGAAAAAGGAACAACCCAGGTTATATGTTCATCAATGTTTCGTTTTCATATTAAGACTTCTTCTGGATGAAGTCTTACTAAAAAGGAAAAACATTGATAAACATAACTTGGTTTGTTCCTTTTTCATCTCTCTATCTCATTGGAATACTATTTCCATTATTCTCATCATATATATATATATATATATATATATATATATATATATATATATAAAAGCAAGAAAATTGATGAAAATAAAAATTGAATAAATTACAATGCTTATTACTCTATCAAATATTCAAACAACAAAATTGAAATAAAGAATATTCATTACCTATGTATTTTCAAAGATAGGCACTTTTGATCACTTCTAGTTAGCATAAATTTGAAAATATATATAAAAACCTTTTTTGTAAAGTAAAAGGCATCGTTAGAAAAGAGCCTATCTTTGAAAATCGATGGATTAAGCTCTATTCTTCATTTTAATTTTTTGTTTGAATATTTGATGGATTAATAATTATTTTATTTTCAATTTTTCTTGTTTGTTAATTGTTCTATCTAGTACATTGAGCTTTCTACTATTTTGATAGGTTCTAATGTAAAGATACTCTTTGTGTACCGTTGTAGCTAAATGTTAACATGGACCCGACATTGTGCACAGAAGTCTCACAAAGAAAGGAAATTGAACTTAGTTTTATTTAAGTTGCAATAAAAGGTGTTTATTCATGGTACTTTCCAAACTACACCTGCATCTCGATTTTATAATTCTTTGTTCGCCATGTGGTTGACAAAACTCTGCAGTGTTGAACACCTGCTTTTTCTCCTCGTACATTAGCCTGTCTGCTCAAGTCCCGTTTTTCAATTCTCTCGCTGGCACATGCTTCGCCTCACTGTTGCTTCCCAAATGGTTTCAAATCATTCCCTGCTTTTCTTTTCCTTCTCTTCCTTTGCTGTGACGTCAAGTCGTACTATGGCTTGGTCATTTGCATATGTGAGCTGCCGGTCCTGCTACAGGCATCTCTGTGGCTTTGTTACACTTACACAAAAGTAAATTTGTTTGCATGTGTATTTATCAGAATTATATGGCAAAACTTTGGTTTAGCTATTTTTATCATATTTTATTAGTGTTTTTCATAAAATGTATTTTGAATTAATTATTACCAAACGTACTGGATATTGTAAATAATACATTATAGACTAACTAATTTTATCTGTTTTATGGGATATCAGTTATTTTGGTGTTATTCAGTGTTAAAATACCCACTGTACATTTATAGAAGACAAAGTACTAGTTAATCAATTTCACAGACAGGATTAATAACAACTATGATACTGGCACCCCTCAACCGCTTTTTTGATCTTGACAAAGTTTGTTCATGTTATACTGATATTGTTTTGTTTTTACTTCTTTCAGAGGCTCTAGAACGTCAACGACAAATGTACGAACGCCAGATGCAGATGTTACGCAACCAACTGGTGTCCCCTAGTACTCCCTCATTCCCTTTCCCACCTTTTGATCTCAACAGAGTGACTCCAAGCAATTCCACACAGAGCAGCATTCAAAGAAAATATCAACAATGGGCGCAAGAGAGGTAAGGGCCATGTGCCATCTATTTATCACTCCTGCTTTGCTGAAATCAAATTTCATCTTTAGATGTCCAGAAAATAGTGTGTTTATAATTTTCTTAAAATTGATGTAAAGTGTGCATTTATCATTACACAAGACTTTTTAGTCCATTAAAAACGGGCAAAAGTTATAGCCAGTTGACTGAATGCTTTATGCCAAATTCATCATTGAATATGGTTAAATTTGTGCTCATTTTTGTATTAAATACAAATCTTTGGTAATTGCTAACTGTGTATCAAATGGATACCATAATCCTTAGTTCACTGCACCTTATAATATTAATACAAAATTTAATTGAGATTGTCCAGTAGTTTCCAAGAAGTGAAACTGACAGATGGATATCTAATATATATGTATATGCACATACACACTAGTTTAAGGTAGTTAGGCTAGTTGCACTAAAGAACTGTGATACAGCAAAAGTCTATGGATAACTATACTTATGTTTTGGAAAAAAAGAATTCCAGCAGAGTGCTCTATTATAAGGAAAAAATTTCAAAATAGGATCGTGATATTTATTTTCAGAAACTTTAGATGAGATAAGCCATCGGTACCGTCGGTTTCAAACCTGATAATAGGGAACCGTTTTAGGTCCCCATATTAAGCTCTCTTCAACCGATCTATCTCATCTGTTCATAACCGGAAATGAAAACATACCCTTACAAGATCTCATGCAAGATTAGTCGATTGAAGGAGAATATAAGCATGTGTAAAATAGAACATATAGAAGAAGAATAAAGTTAAATATTATAAAAATAAAAATAATTTTGCATTCGAATTAAGCTTGAAAATATTGGATTTAAATGTTTTTTTGTGAATCGATCAGACCTTTACTAAGTTGTCTCCCTTAAACTAGTTTACGAGTTAAGATAAAAACAATTCCATTTAAGGCCGGGAAAAAATTTCAAATTGATGAATTGATTTTTTTTCATAGGTTATGCAATAAATAGTTCACATATAAAATTATTAATAATAGAACCATTTAAGAATATTCCAGTCCTTCCTTTTTCTTTTTTTTTTTTTCTTTCTCTTTTGTTTCACTGGCATCCAAAATATTAAACGGACAATTTTTTAAATTTAATCATTTGAAATTGAAGGATTTTAAAAAGTACGAGATTTGCACGAGATCTTGTAATGTATGTGCATGTTTCCACATCCGGTTATAAACAAATGAGATAAATTGACTAAAGAGAGCTTTATATGGGGACCTAAAACAGTTCCCTATTATCAGGTTTGAAACTGACGGTACCGATGACTTACCTAAACTTTTCGAAAATAAAAATATAAATATGGATAACTATATGCATATATAATCTTCTAAGGACATCTTTGTGTTGAGTGTTTCATGCTAAGATTTGAAACTCAACTGTTTGGTCGGCAATCTGGACCTCTAAGATTTATTCTATTACTTTTGCTAATTGAATATTAAGATTTTTTTATATTTCATCTTAATTATATGATAACTCCAGAATTAATGAGTGAAGAAATCTTATTTTTTATATGAATGGCAGACATGAAAGTAAACAATGAGGCAAAGAGAAGAAATATATATATGTGTGTGTGTATATGTATGATAAATATATATATATGTGTGTGTATATGTATGTATATACTTTGCAATAAAAAAAAGTTCCAAATCAAAATTTTTAATTAAATTTCTTAAATGCTATTTTTACCTGACAATGTTTGCAAAAAGATCTATTTTATATCTCTCTTAGTCCATCTTTGTGTTTGTATGTTTTACTTTTTCTCAGAAACTAATGAGCCGATCTAACTGAAATTTTGCATGGATCTTTAAAGCACTCATCTAAAGTTAATGGGATATAAATTTAGCCTGTTTTAACAGGCTAAAGAGTCTAGTAACATATAATTTTGAAAAATAGAAATGGAATTCGCATGACATGTCAGCATCTTTTCCAGCTGAACATTTTGATTTCATTTTGTAAGATCCAATTGCTAACTGTAATATCGCATAGGATTAGTGAATTTATTAATGGCAACTTTGTTGATAGGGCAATAGCTCTTAACCTGTCACAGGCCTTTGGTTGATGCTGGCACAAAGGTTTGCTTCACAAATTTATTCTAGGCGCAACCCTTTTCTTTATCTTCAATGATTTTGTTTATCATATTCTAAGATCATTTGCTAACATGTATGCAGATGACACCGCTGTCTATGGCAGCACTTTGAAAAGCATTGGTGACTAGATATTGTTGATTTACTCTTTTCAGATTTGGATTATGTGATAGGGAAAAATGTGTCTTGTTACTTTTAACACCTCTAAAACCAAGATTCTCTCCTTTCACCACCAATACTCAGATCCCCTGTTTTGTTTCAGTTGAAATGAATGACTCTTTACTTGAAGAAGCACTTTGCTTTGATAAGCTCCAAGGAGTGATTTTCACTCCAGGCTTAAATGGAAAACTTTTATCCAATCTGTTGCTAATGTTGCTGGGAAAATGGTCAAATCACTCTTGCACTCCTTTCACAAGTATAAACAAGTAGTTTTCATTGGAGTTTAAGTTTTATTAATACTCCAGGACTCTTCTCAATATTTAATGATAGACTGTTGTGGTGCTGTTCTCTAGGTGCTTATATTCTCTATACACAGTTGATTCCATAATCTGCAACAGTATCCATTAAACTAGTTCTGTATTCCTTTAATTTTTTATCAGAAAGGAATGTGATCATACTCCTAACAGTTTGAACATCAATGTCTGTTGAAGATGAGATAAGAATAATAAAAGAATTGGTGTCAAGTTTCATCAATAGTATTCCATCCACATCGACATACAAGGCATGTGCAGCAGAGATTCTAGATAGATGGGGTGCATTCAAGCCAGATAACGTTGGTGGATAGAAGACCATTTGTTAAAGGGCGGTCAAGTTTGTATTCATAATTTGGAAAGTCTGTTGAGTGTCAATACCGATCAATAAAATAGAGAGCAACAGCAATATTAATGGATGAAGAAAAGGGAAATAAAAGAATAAAAAAGGGGGCAGAGAAATAGATGGGAGAAGGATGCTTAAGAGAGGTAGAAATGTGAGATGGTGATTCAATAAATTGAGATTTTGAACTTATTTTTGTAGACATTATAAACATAAACGAAGGAATGAGAAAAATAGCTTATATTTTTCATCATGAAGATTTTCTCTAAATATTACAAAATATCACAATGTTGGTTGGTGCAAAAATGATGTCTTTTTTTTTTTTTTTTTTTTTTTAACGTTCGACTTCAAAAGCTCATAACTACTTCCATAATAAACTTTATTAATAAAAATAAGAACCATTAGAATCGACGCATTTTTGCCAACAAGAAACAAGTTTATTTATCCCATTAGCATAGAAATCTGGAGTTCTGAAAGCGATGAGGTCACTGAAGGCCGATTCAGTATCATCTCGGCTTTTTTTGCGCAAGAAGTTGTTGAGATGCTTGAAAAAGTGATAATCAGTGGGTTAGAGGTCCAGTGAATATGGCGGATGAGGCAGTAGCATGGTCCAATTCATTCAGCTCTGCAGGGTCAGTTGAGCAACATGCCGGCGAGCGTTAACATAGAGGAGAATTGGTTCCTTCATATTGATTAATCTCATGCACATACGTTGGAGCTTCTGGTTCATTTTGTCAATTTGTTGGCAGTACTTCTCTGCCGTAATCATTTCGACCAGATTCAAGAAACTTTGATGGATGAGACCAATCGCAGATCACCAAACAGTCACCATAACTTTTTTTTTTTTTTTTTTTTTAGTGCAATTTCGGCTTCAGGATGTGTTGTGGAGCTTCTCCTGCATCCAACCACTGTGCCAAATGTCACCGGTTGTCGTAGAGAATCTACTTCTCATCACACATGACAATCCACTCGCGAAATGGATCATCTTTGTTGCACAGAAGGAGTGTAGAAGACACTTCAAAATGATATTTTTTGATTATTATTCAATTCATGCGGCACCCATTTATCCAACTTTTTTGACTTCCCTATTTGCTTTAAATGGTGAACGACTGAGTGGTCAACCTCAAGTTCAACAGCAACATGTGGTTTTGCGAGGATTAGCTTCAATTAAGGCTTTCAAATGTTTGTTATCAACTGCAGTTGGCTGGCCCCGACCATCTTCATCTTCGAGGCTCTTATCCCCATTGCAAAATTTCTTGAACCACCATTGCATCACACGTTCGTTAGTGATTCCTGGGCCAAATGCATTATTGATATCACAAGCAGATTTGAATTTTGTCCATGCTGTCGAAAAGCCTGCAAAAAAAAAACGAATGAAGAGATTGAGAATGGTAACAAATTACGATTCGATAGAGCGAAAACCGCGCTTCAAAATGACAGCAGGGGAGGGTAAAGGGGTAGCTCTAGATATATCTAAGGCTTTTGACAGGGTATGGCAGGAGGGACTCCTCAGGAAAATTAGATCATCGGTATCACTGGAAGAATACTTTACATAATTAAATCCTTCTTAGATAAGAGAAAAATCCAGGTTATCGACGGTCGTACATCTAAACAATATGATATAAATGCGGGAGTGCCTCAAGGGTCTATCCTTGGACCTCTTTATTCCTAATATTCATAAATGACCTCCCGACAAAATTGCTTCTAAGATGGGTATATATGCTGATGACACCACACACAATAACAGGCACAACAGGAAAACAAATGAACACATATCTAAAGAAATGGCAGAAACACTAGAGGATGACCTCCAATCTGTAGTGGAATGGGGACAAAAATGGATGGTCACATTCAATGCTGCCAAGACTAAACTTGTTTCCTTCAATAATTACAAGAAATCTTCTCTACCACCAATAGCAATGGCCAATGACAATTTATCTAAAAGTACTTTTAAATTCCTTGGCCTAACGTTCGCAGGAAATATGAGTTGGAACAATTACATTGAAAGCATTGCCAGGATCGCTGCGAAGAAGGTAGGCTCTCTCTACCATGCTAGAAAACTACTAACGCCCGAAAGTATCCTGTACATCTATAAGGCCACCATTCACCCATGTATGGAGTATTGTTGTCATATTTGGGCTGATGCATCTGCTACTAGTCTTTTACTCCTAGATAAGGTTCAAAAGAGTCGCAAACCTGATAGGTCCTGAACTGTCATCAAAGCTTCAGCCTCTGTCTGATCGACGAAATGTTGCATCCCTCTGCCTGTTCTACAAGTATTTTAATGGTGAATGCTCTGACGAACTGCAAGCTCTTCTGCCCCCACGACGTAAACACCCTTAACAAACCCGACAGCTAAATCCCACCCCCACACAGTAGAGATCCCTAGATGTAAAAGATCTTTCTACTCCAGTAGTTTCTTCCCCAGAACCGCTAGACTTTGGAATTCCATTCCAGGTCCCTGCTTCCCCAACTGTACTGACATGCAGAAGTTCAAGTGTAACGTGAACCGACATCTTGCTGCCCAACTCCCTACATAGTACCCCAGTAGCTCTTTTCCCTGATAATAGCCCCTACACCAAAGTGACAACGTGCCTTGTTTGGGGTGAAAATGTAATAATAAAAAAAAAAAATAATATATAACATGGCTATATATATATATATATATATATATATATATATATATATATATATATATATATGAATTAATTCAGAAATCCTATATAAAAGTAACATGTGAGAAAACGATTTTGTTTTTGCAACAACGTAATAACTATCTCAAAAAATTTTTGTCGCTAACTGCATGACTGATTGATCTGGAAATCCACAAACATACCATACATTTCACGATTGTCTTGGTAGTTTGCCTCTTTGTCCGCACTCTTCTACCATTCTTTCTAGACATACCTTGTTCACACTGGATATTGATCTTTTTGTGCATTTATACACTTTCCATTCAACTACAGATGATATGGATGCAAGTTTTATCTTTACTAAAAAAAATCACTTATATATTCTGTTTCAATATTAGATGTAGAAAGAGAATAAGTTATTTTCTTAAGAGAAACAAAAAGAGATGAAATTTTAGCAAATAAAGTGAGGTTTTCAACTTGTGATTGAAGACATTAATTTAAAAGAAGAATTTTAAAGAAATGTTTCAAATTACGAGGGTCATTCCAAAAGTAAAGCTCCTATGTTTTTCAACTCAAAAACTAAAATGTTGAAGAGCTATGAAGATGGGAGTGATATGATTAAAATGAGTGACCTTTGCGCTCCAGAATTTATTTTTCTACATAGTTACCATGATTCTCAATGATGCATCACTGCTGACACACATTCATGACAGGGGTTGCTTTCTTAGTTTCACACTGTCAGTATCTGTAACAGAGAGATGAAACTTTCCATTTCATGAACGCCTATAGTCAGTCTTTATAACAATACCATTTGCAATCCCCCTCTGATCCGTTCAAGCAGAATAAAAAATAGGAGGCATTACTTTTGGAACACCCTCTTGTATAAATATTGTACAAAAAAAAAAAGTCAAGGAAAACAGAAGAAATAGGATCAATTCTGTCCATGAGGCAGATGGGGGGGGTGGGGTTAATTCTCAACTTTTTTTTTTTCTGACTACATTTCTACTTCATACTGTTGTGACCCCACTTTAAAAAAAAAAAAAAAAAAGAGAAACAAAATTCTTAATTTTAAACAGAACAAACGTGAAAATTAATCAGAAAAATTAAAATGAATATAATATTTTTAAATAAAGGAAAAATTTCAAACTTGATAGAAAGCAAAGCCAACTTTGTGTGTTCAAGAATATGTAGGAGCAATGAACAACTGGTCATAGTGAATGGAGGCATATTCCATTCTATTTTTAGTTCAGTTGAACAGGAAGGGAAGTAATTCAGTTGTATTCTAACATTTGAAGCAATATCTTTTATTTCTGATTTAGTGTTATACCTCTTCAGATGAGAATGGAGGTTTCTTACCATAATTAGATGATTATCTTCATGGCCTCTTGACCCCCTGGAAAATTGCTTGCTGACCTCACTTGAGATTGAGAATTTCTGGGTTAGATGAATGAATGAAGAGGTGGAGGGAGCTTATTTTCTTAAAATAGAGTGAAAAACAATGACAAAATAGGTATTACTTGTAAATGAAGCTGAGAAAGTAAAGTTTTCAAGATTGTAGACATGAGAGGAATGTGAAGGACTTTTCAGAAAGAAAACAATGTATATAGTGTTAGATTTTTAAGTGGGAAAAGTGTTCAGAGGTACAAAATTGATTGGTTGAACATGATAAAAAATTTGTAAGAAATAGGTTAACTGAGTTGATGCAAGTGCTTGTAAAAGTGGATGAGCAGTGTCTTGGGAACATGTGACAAACTGGTTCCTGATTTTTGTGGAATCAAGTTGATAAATTAATATAACAAACATAACAATATAATCATGGTGGGGAGGGGGGGTCTGTCTGATTCACATTTGACATCCATAAAAAGTAAGTTTAAAAAAATTATAACTGAGAATTATAGGAATTTAAAAAAATATGAATATAAATATTGATAAAGAGGTTCAGGGCTTCAAGCAAGAATTCACTGCGATACTCATTGATTCCTGGGAAAATACTGAACTATTTAAAGACTATAAATTTCCCGACATTTATTTGAATAAACATAGCTTTACTTAATCCATCCATTTGAATAAACATAGCTTTACTTAATCCATCCATTTGAATAAACATAGCTTTACTTAATCCATCCATTTGAATAAACATAGCTTTACTTAATCCATCCATTTGAATAAACATAGCTTTACTTAATCCATCCATTTGAATAAACATAGCTTTACTTAATCCATCCATTTGAATAAACATAGCTTTACTTAATCCATCCATTTGAATAAACATAGCTTTACTTAATCCATCCATTTGAATAAACATAGCTTTACTTAATCCATCCATTTGAATAAACATAGCTTTACTTAATCCATCCATTTGAATAAACATAGCTTTACTTAATCCATCCATTTGAATAAACATAGCTTTACTTAATCCATCCATTTGAATAAACATAGCTTTACTTAATCCATCCATTTGAATAAGCATAGCTTTACTTGAATCCATTTCACTTACAGATCATTACAACTTTTTGTCTCACCCTAAAAACTAAATATTATAAAATGTTAAGTAATGGGACATGTTATGAACTGAGGAAGAGTTTTAAAAAAATGAAAAATTTGATTTTATTTAAATAATTTTACTTATTTGACTACAAGAATAATAGAAAAATAACTATTAACGCCATAAAAAATGCAATTTTATTTTACCAAAATTTTATTTAAATTAAATTATTTAATGCAGTACTTGTTTCTCGTTATTTTTCAATAGCTTCAGCACATCAGGTGAAAGATTTATCACTGATAGGAGCAAAATATCATCCCGGTGGTCGTCATGCAACCTTGTTCTTAAAGGACTTTTAGGTTAACTGTTAATCTAAACAAACTATTGTATTTCAATTTTATACTTATTGGATAGATTAAGTAAAGCTGTGCAGTTGGCAGTTGAAACAAAAACCAACCATAACCGGTTTCTTACTGTCCCCTGTCTTGGTTTCCTCCTGTCCCCTGTCTTGGTTTCCTCCTGTCCCCTGTCTCGGTTTCCTCCTGTCCCCTGTCTCGGTTTCCTCCTGTCCCCTGTCTCGGTTTCCTCCTGTCCCCTGTCTCGGTTTCCTCCTGTCCCCTGTCTCGGTTTCCTCCTGTCCCCTGTCTCGGTTTCCTCCTGTCCCCTGTCTCGGTTTCCTCCTGTCCCCTGTCTCGGTTTCCTCCTGTCCCCTGTCTCGGTTTCCTCCTGTCCCCTGTCTCGGTTTCCTCCTGTCCCCTGTCTCGGTTTCCTCCTGTCCCCTGTCTCGGTTTCCTCCTGTTTCAGGCTTCATTTTTCCCGGTCCCCCTGTCTCGTTCCATCAAGTCCCCCTCCCATTCCTCCACAGTTCCACTGTCCCATTTCCCCAACACTCTGGTTTTCTCTGTCATTTTTCCTTGGAGGGGGTCTCCCCCCCCCCATGTCATTATTTCTCCTTTTGCACACATCCCTTTCTTTCGATCTTATACCCTCACATCTTGCTTTTTCTCTTATTGTCTTGTTTCTCATCCACTTCATCTTCATTGGCTTTTTCTCCAAATTAGGAGAGAGAGAGAGACAGACAGACAGACAGACAGACAAAGAGAAGAGAGTGATGAAAATCGATATTCTCGGTGTGAACATAGAAATCCTTCACTTTTTTTCCTTCTATCTTTACGCTCATCTCTTAATTGTGATTCTGCTTCCAAAGAGTGGATACACTTCTCTACCTGCGGCGATTTGCTTGTTTGCATCACTGAATATTTAAATAAGATTCCCATCTACTCTCACTCTCTTCACACATCATCACTTCTTTACGTGGCAACTTCCTACTCTTTCACTTCGTTTTAAAATGGCAACATAAAAAAATATTTCAAGAGGATATTGGTTTGTTCCAATATGCCACTGATATCTATTTTTACATTAATGATCCAAACAAAGTAATTCTGAACATTGCTCTCATTTTCTATTAAAAAAATGACCCTTTCATTGTATATTTTAAAATGTTGGTAGTGGTGGTGGTCATCATCATCATCATCAATAGTATTCATCAAATGGAATGTTAAAGACTGCATGATTGATCTAATGGATATCATCACAGGCTATGGAATCTGATCTGCTAAGTCCAAGCACTAACATGTTTTCAATTATATTGACACTGTTGATAAAAGGTATGAACCCACACTTCCCATGTATTTGTGAAGTAGTGATGTGCATTCAACTAACTATATCCAATAGATCATTGACATTTACAGTCCTGGTCCTGGATATGACCTTAAACTATATCAGATGGTGAGGCCCAAGCTTGCGGGCTTTGGGGAGTGTGGAGCCACCCTTTAAAAAATTGACCGCTTTTTTTTTTTTTTTCTTTGCTCCAAACGCTCGGGCAATGCCAGGCTGAAATGCTAGTATATATATATAATATATATATACTAGCAGTTTAGCCTGGTATTGCTCAGGCCCTATGTACAGTTCATAACTTTATGTGCATATATATATATATATATATATATATATATATATATATATATATATGTATATATATTAAAAAGTTTGACTCATGTCCAGGTAACCTATATCTAAAATTTCAAGTGTTTAGATCCAAAATTGGCGTAGGGGTTTGGTAGAGTCTACAAAGGTCAACTCTTTCAACTGTGACCTCTTGGCCACCAATGTTTGCCCAAAACCTGATTAAAAAGCTTGCTGCATGTCTGAATATCCTTTATGTAAAATTTTCAAATGTTTAGACCCAAAATAAGCTGAATAGTTTGCTAGAGACTGCAAAGATCAAATCTTTTGAACTTTAACCTTTGTCAGCTGAATTTTCGGTCAAAATCCGATTAAAAAGCTTGCCCTATCTCTGAATACACTTTATGTAAAATTTTCAAAAATTGGTAGAGACCATAGAGGTCAATTTTTTTTTTTAACTTCGACTCCAATTTTGACCCCTTAACATTTGTTTTGAGCTCAAATCAAATTAAAAAGTTTGATCCATGACCACGTTACCTACATCTAAAATTTCAAGAATTTAGACCCAAAATTGACAGAGGAGTTCAAAGGTCAAATCGTTGAATTTTGACCCCTTGATAGTCAAGTTTCTGCCAAAACCCGATTAAAAAGATTTTCTCAAATCTCAATACCCCTTATGTCAAATCTCGAGTCTGTAGACTGAAAATTGACAGAGTAGTTTGGTAGGGAAATGTACACACAGACAGACAATTTCACTTTTATAGATATACTAGTATGGGTGCCCAGTGTTGCCTGGATGTTTGGAGGTGTATGCTGAGCAAAAAAAAAAAAAAAAAAACTGTCAATTTTTTTTAACTTTGACCCCTATTATGACCCCTTAACATTGTTCTGGGCTAGAATCAGATTATTAAGTTAGATCCATGTCCAAGGAACCTATATCTAAAATTTCAAGTGTTTAGACCCAAAATTGTCGGAGGAGTTTGGTAGAGTTCTCAAAGGTCAAATCGTTGAACTTTGACTCCTTAACAGCCAATTTTCTGGCAGAAAACCTATCATAGATTTTCCCAAATCTCAGTACCCTATATATCAAATTTCGAGTTTGTAGACTTAAAATTGACAGAGTTATTGCATAGGGAAATGTACAGACACACACAGACATGTTCACCTGGGCCCAACTCTCTTCCTGATCTACATTAATGATCTTCCAAATCACATCCTTATATCATTCGTAGGCATTTATGCTGATGACACTACTAACTATGGTAGCACATCTAAGACCGTAAACGACCAAGTTCTCTCTGATTCTCTCTCCTCTGATCAAGTGGTACAATGGGGAAAGAGGTGGCTTGTTACTTTTAATGCATCTAAAACCAAGCTTTTATCTTTACATCATCAACATTCTGATCCCCATCTGGCATCAACTGAAATGAATGGCTCTCGTCTTGGGGAGGCCTCATGTTTTGACAAGCTTCTGGGCTTGACCATTACTCCTGATCTTAAATGGAACACCTACATTAAATTCGTTGCCAAGGCCACTGGAAAAATGGTGGGATCCTTCTATCGATCCAGTAGATATCTCACTGCTGATGCAATTCTCTATCTATATAAGAGCCAGGTATATCCAAGGATGGAGTACTGTTGCCACATCTGGGCAGGAGCTGCTAGAAAGGACTTATCCTGCCTTGATAGAGTTCAAAATACTCTTCGTAGCCTTGTGGGGGATGTCCTTTTCTCTTCCCTGCAACCTCTATCTCACAGAAGAGATGTTGCGAGTTTGTCTCTGATGTATCATTATTTTCATGGAAAGTGTTCGACTGAGCTTCAATCTATGGTCCCCCCTCGCCTAACTTTCACAAGAAACACTCGTCTAGCTGAAAATACTATCAATAACTCCCCCCACTCTTTATCTATACCTAAACGTAGATTCCATGAACAAAGCTTCTTTCTTAGAACTGCATGCCTGTGGAATTGTCTTCCGTTTTCCTGCTTTCCGGCTGACTACAATATGGTTGTCTTCAAGTCTAACGTAAATAAGTTCTTGATGAGCCATTCCATATAAGTTATGTAATTTACCGAATTTTCATTACTAATGATTACTATATTCTCCAATTTCTACTGTACACTCTTTAACCCTTATCCTTGAGTGGCCTCTTGGCCTTGATAATGTGGTGAAAAAAAACCTTTGTGTGAAATTTTATAAAAATTGGCTTAGCTGTTTTGGAGTTCATAGGAAAAGCACTGGCACAAAGTTCCTTTTATATAATAGTAGATAGATAGAAGACATGTAACACCGTTTATATGGAACAAAATTAAAGCCTTTTTAATTTTATTTTTTTAATATTAATATATTGCCAAATTAAAAAGGGCATTACTTTGTCTAACTCTGTATGTATGTATGTATGTATGTATAAGGACACTTCTCAACCTATATACTCAACAAGTTTTTGATCTACAGATCAGACTTGAAATTTGGTATATAGGGTATTCAGACATGTGGAATACTTTTCAATTGGTTGTTATCCGGAAAAAAAGGGCCGGCTAAGGGGTCAAAATTGAAAAATTGGTATGTGGAGGCTGTCAGATTTTTATTTGTTTGCTGTTTCACGAATGTGCTTGCATGAATCATTGTCATGACAGTTTCCTTATGTTAAGAATCAGTAGGTTTAAAAAACACTTTTAAAAGATTGTGTCGAGCTAGCCGAACTTGACTCACTAATTTTAGGATTTGGTTTCGATCTCCATTCCAGTACTTTTTTTTTTTTACTTACAAGAAGTGAACTGTTTAAAAAAACATACTTTCATGCACATGTCTCAGTTTCTTTCCGATTTCTTTTACTTCATTTTTTTAAAAGGAATTTAAAAGTTACGTTTAATGCCTACCGTGTTTCTGTTTATAATAAATAAGAATTAAAATATAATATTTATGCATATTTTATTACCGGGTAATGCCAGGCAGCCTGTTAGTATGTATGTATGTATGTATGTGTGTGTGTGTGTATATATATATATATATATATATATATATATATATATATATATATATATATATATTATTATTATTATTAGTGTGTGATTGATCAAATAAACCATTCACTATTTAATGGGAAGAGGGGGGATGATAAAACCAAGGTCAGATATTGATTTTTATCCTTACTCAAATTCGATTGACTTTTCCATTCCATAAAGTTGTATAATACAAAATGGCTAACAATTCTAGTGGTTTATCAATAAGTCTTTTGACCAGAAAAGACTGCAAAGAAATTCCCATTGTGTATCGAGAGAATTATGTCCGATTTGTCCATCCAACAAGCTGCTTAACTGTCTGGTCGTCAACATTGTAGTTTTCCTTTGTTCCTTCAATTCCGTTGTTCCAATCATTGATGGTCTCATCAAAGGATTACATCGACTGACCTTCATTCTATGACAAGAGACAAACATGAGAAATATATCTGATGTCATCAACTTTACCAAAAATCACCACTGATTACAACAAAATTTCGCCCAACCACGTATACTCATTTGAGTATAAGAAAAGCTGGTTATCTCATTTTTATATTAATAAGATTGTGTTACTTCTTCTTGTGTGTACATTTATTACTCATTTCTATGCGATTTATACATTGTTACTTTTAATCGATTATTCGAATTAAAAATGCAAATAACTTAATAGAACAAACTTTAGCAAAATATAATTTAAAAAGTAATGATTACGAAATTGAATTAACTGGAATGCATTTTGGTTTCTTTGTAAATAAATTAACTTTTTTATTTATTTATTTTTTTTTAGTTGGTGAAAAAACAAAAAGGAATTGATCCTTACAAAATTTGAAAAGAAATTTGGAAGCATTTATACTATCGTATTGAAAGTCATTTAGATTAGCTTAAAATTCTTTGGAAATCCACATGAATTAAAATGATTTGAAAGTTTTTACAATAATTGTAAAAATAATTAAAAATAAAAAAAAAATGTAAAAAATATTAAATTATTATTTATAGCTTTATATCGATTTAGTTCAATAAATTAATTAATGGCGAAACAATACTATAATGATTAAATTTGACTTTAAAAGATGTTTTTGTTTTTTCAGCAATAATTTGATTTAGAAAACTAATAGAAAACACTTAGTTTTATAAATAAAAAGATTAAAAAGGCAAAAATCACCCAGGAAACATATGGTATGTATGATATATATAAGGAATGTTTTAGCTATTAAAAAAAAAAACTTAGTTGAGATAATCTTTGTCACATGGCAAGTTTGTGAAATTCCATCGGCCACAAAGATATTATTGGGTAACTACAAAAGCTAATCCGATATAATTGGTTTTATTTTGCTTAAATATTTTATTCATTTAAATGAAAATATAATTTCTTTTATAAATTATTACTGTTCTTGGTATCCATAGGAGTTTTTTTTGTCATGATACTATATCATATAAATAAGTATGATTATAAATGGATTGAACCTATAAAATATTTGTAATTTTTGTGGAATATATATATATATATATATATATATATAAAATCTGTGTTTGCCAGCAAGTGGCTGGTCAACACGGATCATGACAAACGACCCAGAAGTGTCATAGTGGGATATTGGTAGATGACCCTTAGCTTGCAAGATAACTAGGATCAGCTTTTATATCCATCACCTGGTATTCTCAACTGGTCACCTATTTAAGGTAATGACGAGACTTGATGTTGCTTAACTTCAATGATCTTATGGGAACGTATGTATCAGTGTGATTATAGCCATATATATATGTAATTAATAGGCATTAAAATTTTATGGAATACATTGCACTATGTAAGCAACATCAAGCAAGTGTAACAGACCCTGGTTGAATATTTATTGTAATAAAAAAAATATGTAATCACATGAATTAAACCAATTTTTATTTATCTTATTTTCGAGCGTTATTAATATTCACTTACTTCTCTTGTTTGCTCGCACACATACTCAAGTTCTGCCTCCCTATATTCGTCACCTAATCAGCACCACTCTATCAGCTTGTTTGCTGTTTTGACACCTCTCGCTTATATTTAGAAATTTAGGAGTTGAAAATAGACCTTGAAAGTACAAGGTGTTTTTTTTTTCTTAGAGGTGGTAAACTTAAAATTGGAAACTCTAGTTTCTTTAATTGCAGATTTGGCAAGTATCGGTTAGTTTGAATTCAACTTAGGTTGATAATTCATCATAAAGAGACTAACACTCGAGCAGCATTTGCAAATGGTGCAGATGTATTTTATCTTCATTTGATGAACGAATTTCACAAAATGGACCTTAACTGGCCACCTTGTTCATGCGATTTAATCCCATCAGATTATTTTGCCATGTCCTTTCTCATCTGAGCTTCAATCTATGGTTCCCCTTTGCCAAACTTTTATAAAAAAAAACATTTGTCTAGCTGAAACTACTATCAATAATAAATGTCAAAAATTAATCTTTGGAATAAACCACATATTAGTATTTTAATTTAAGGTTTGCCGCCTCTAAAAAAAATATTACCCTTTATTTATGTGATTTAAAAATGAAAGAAAAAAGACTCCCGGGCAACACCAGATAGGTATACTTAGTGTTTATATAAATATATCCTTGAAAAGAATGTTTATTTGATGTCTATGAAAATGAATAGACAATGAGGACTAAAAAAAAAAAAAAAAACCTCATTTAATGATTGGCTTAGAATCCATGTTTGCCTTGATCGGTATTTGTTTTTCTTTTAATTATAAGCTTTGATCTTCTCATAAATCAAAGATTTGTTTGATGCTTATAAAGTCCACCCACATTTCATTCTATAAAAATATCCACAAAGAACATTATAGATATAAAAAAGCATTTTCTTCTTTTTAAAAATGATATATGAAAAATTATGATGCGATGTCTCTGTTCAGTTTCAAGAGACAATGGACACTCCTGTAAGGGTAGCTGCGCGTGTAATTGTGAGACAAAGGTTGCGCAATCTCCAACCACACCTTTTCTGAATCGGCAAGAAGAAGCCCAAGACTGACTAGAAACAATTCCAAGATAAATGGAGAGCACATACAGGGCCTTGAATTCCCAAATGGTCACCCATTTGGTACTAACCAGGCTCAGTGTTGCTTAACTTTGGTGATCTGACGAGAACCGGTGTGTCAACACAGTTATATATATATATATATAAACACTTTATTGAATAAAAAAAAAAATATAAAACATGCTTTTATCAATAATAAATTCTCTAGTTATATTGTAGATGAACAAATCAGATCAATGATTCCAAAACTTTAAAAAATATTAATAACTATAAACAGAATAACTCAAACTCCATTAACCTCTAGTATTGCAATCGAATACAACCAAACTTTAAATTAGCTGAAAAAGCATGAAAAAAAAAATATTGCACACTGATATGTATCCCCTATTGACAACAATAACATCATACTAATTTTACTTACAACAAGAAATTTTAGACCGAAAATCTTGTAACAAACAACTCTTTCGCATTCTATGTAACTTTGAAAAAAAAACCCAAAAAAAAACAATGTTATCTGTAAATTGAAATGCCCTTTGAGAGAATGTAAGTACAACAACAACAGTAGTAGTAGTAATAAAAAAAGCTAATAGATACATTGGTTTTATTACCACTTCCTTTCTTGTAAGGCTCACTATGCATCTGATAAACTCTAGTTCATTTTACCAGCATTTAAAGAAACATAACTGCCTCCCCACTGATTTAAGATACTTTAGTTAACAATACAAAAATTAAAATTAAAATTACTTGGAGCTATTTTACTTAAAACTTGGCAACCTTCAATAGACAACATATAAAGTAACATCATTTTAAAATGTTTAACTTGAATATAATTCATCCTGTGACGCTAATTCTGGCTTTCTGGAAATTAAATTGTAAATGTTTTTCTGGAACTACACCGACTTCATATATGGCATTCTCGACTGTTTTTTTTTTTTTATATATATATACTCCTTAGCTTTTTGTTTGTTTATTTGTTATCTTCAGATGATTCAACAATCAAATGTGTTCGTGATATTATGAGATATTCATTAACTTTTTGCATTTTGCACTAAAAGATTATTAGAAAAAGCTTTTTTAAAAAAAGTATTAAAAAGGTATAGCTATTCAATATCTATTTCTTTATAAATATCTATACTTAATAAATAATGTAAATATTAAAAACGTACAGCTGTTATATTTTCTATTTTCATTTTCCTTTCACTTTGTTTTATCTTTTTAAATCAAATACTTTCAAGATTTTTTGTACTGGTAAATTTATAAATAAGAAGCAAAAATGCATATATGCAAAATCTGCGAACTCGATAGAGAAGGGAGGTGAAAGATATTGATTATGTGACGAATGCAGAGAGGGATATACTGGCTACATATTGTCAGGTTTGTAAATAACCAAAGGCGAGAAGACAATATTATTGAAAATTGATAGAGAATTTTGAAATTCTGTTTTAATTTATGGTTTTGCGTTTTATTTATTTTTTTTCAATAACTATTCCATTATATTCTTATTAAAATAATTTTGTGTAATTATTGACGTTACACTGATACAAGAAAAACGCATGTGCAGTTATCTCATTATTTTATAGATATAGATATATATTTGAGATTTTGTCAAACATAATGCAATTATGTTGTCAGAGCTGGACAAGTTTTTTCACACAATAGAATATTATTGATTTCTACATTGTGATATATCGTTTATTGATGCGATAATTCTTTGAAAATGCAGTCCTTGTTATAAATTATGATAAAGGCATTGTTTCTCCTTTGCAAATGCATGATTGCATAATCTTTTAATTTGTCTTTTTTTTTTCTTTTCTCAAACTATTGTGCACATCCATTTATATTCCTAGCCCGTTTCAGCCAATGTGCCCTCCAGTCTTTTTCAGGTTTATTTATATGGAGTGATGTTATTTTTTCATTTAAATATGCTGTTGATTATTTGTCTGTGGATACTTTTAATATAATTACATCTGCTGATCATATCGGTTTCATATTTTTTTTTTTTAGTTAAGGTGTTGTTTTTATTATTATTGACACAAAGATGGACATTGTGTTTTTGGTTTCAGTAGACTTTGTCATTATGTTTGTGTACAGCCTAGCATTCACATCGCTTTACCAATTGTTACCAAACTTGGTCAAAATATTGGACATGGTCTAACTTAAAAATTATTTAATTTTGGGATATCTAGTTGACTGGTCAATATCATAGAAGGTGAAAGTCACATTTTTTTACAACTTTCGTTCTGCTTATCATAGCGACTCTCTACTTGACCCATATTATAGCCAATAAAGTCCCACATCTCACATAATCTTGATTTTGAACGTAAAGTCAAGGTCCAAATTTTGAATTTCAACTTCCAATTTTTATAAATTTGATGTAACAGTAACAATCCTGCAAAAATGACCAAAAAAATAATTGAGTTTTTATAAGTTTTGCAATACAATATAGAGAAGTAAGGCATAAAAATGTTCTTGTTTGTATTGTTTCTCTTTTCACTGTTGTTTTCATCAACATTGATATTTATAGTCATGCAAAGTTTTAGATCTGATTTTCAAATTTGAAATGTCATGACTCGATTCTAGGAGAAAAAAAAAACTCTGAAATAGCACTAGTGGAAGTCATACTTTCTTGATACGACATGAGAAATCGGTAAAAGATTTTATGTTTTAAATATTTATTCATGGGTTACACTCGTGTGTATTTCATGCAACAATTTTCTGATAATAATTTTTATCAGGATTAAAAATAAAATTGTTGCTGAGCAAGCATGATGACCATTTGAACCTTTAGGGGAGACTGTTTTTCATCAGACAAAATTGATGATAATGATTCTTCTTCATTAAAGGGGAACTGTAAATAATAACTCTTTGACCTCAAATATTGGTTCAAAGATTTTTTTTTCGTCATCTTCCTATGAAATGTGATTTATATAATGAAACTTGTATTCACCATCCATGCAAGATTGTCTTTATTTTTACATTCTATTATTTTAATCTTTTTTTCTTGGCCTGACAAATTCCCTGCTACTTTCAGAAAATTATTGCATGAAATACACACGAGTGTAACCCATGAATAAATATTTCAAACATAAATTCTTTTACCGAATTTTTACTGAAAAATTATGCAGAATGAAATAGTGTTTAATTTTGATTAAATTCTAATTCTAAACATATTTTTTTTTTTTTTAATAACAAATGTTTTGTATCGTGTTTATTTTTTGTAGAGAGAAATTATTTAAACAAAGCCTGGCTAAACTACGGGAAGAAGTTATCAAAGCTAATACTTTAGTTCGAGAAGCCAATGACCTTGCTCAAGAGATGGGTAAAAAGACAGAGTTCCATGTCACTCTTCAAATTCCAGCAGCTAACCTCAGCCCAAACAGACGTGTAAGTGAAACTTTTTTAATCTTTTCTTTTATCCATAAAATTTCTTGAACTGAAATTTCATATTTGATGCTAACTCTTATTGTGGGACAATAAGAAATTACTTTAATATTTGAGTCCAGATATTTCTTTTTTGATTTTTAATTTAAAATATAAAAAAAAACATTTGAATTTTTTTTTTTTTTTAATATTTTGGAATCTATATATAAAAGTAAAGTGTGTGTGTGTGTGTTCTTCATTAATCTATTGTATGAGCAAAATAAATAACACATTCGGATAAGTATTACATTTTTAATAAATACAAAATAAAACATTTCTGTAGAAAATCTTATTCAGTGCAGATTAACCTATGTAAATCCTCCTCCTATAGCTTTTGGGCATAAAAAAAATCTTTAAATAGGTTGGTCTTTTTTACAGCATTCTTTTTTATGTTAATTAATATTAGAAACCATCTATTATGTGCAATTCATTAAACACAAGTTGATATTTTACCAATAACTGAGGTCATGCATATTCTTCCAGATAATAATGCAATTTAAGAGAATGCAAAAGATCTGACTGGTTTTTAATTTAATCAATTCCATATTCAGTGTACTATCCATTATATCCTGGTCACTAATAAATGGGTAACTATTTACAACTTACAGGTGCTGTGTGTTCTCTCTGCTTATCTCGACATTGTTTCCAGTCTGGACTGGAGCAGTGCTGATTCAGGAGACGTGTGGTTGGTGATTGCGCAACCCTTGCCTCACAATTACACGTGTAGCTGCACCTTTGTCTTTTGTGACTGAACGGAGGTATCGAATCTATTATATCACTTATATTTATTAAAATGTTTGAAAAGGCTCTGAGGATTATGAACCCTTTTCGGGATGGGTATTCCAACTAGTTATTAATGCTTCATACATGAAACACCAAAGATTTCTCCTGATTTTAAGAGGTGGCATTCTCAGCAACTATTGTCCCCATTTTTGTCATTCTTGTTCACTTTTCTTCACAAAAGTGATCGATTTGATGCAAGGCCGGCTTAATACAAGCACGTATACAAAAATAAATCCATCTTGGGTGTTTAAGAAGTAGTAATTGCCTAAAAAAGAAAAATTTCCTAAGTCCTATTTACACTACTCACAAATGATCCTGTTTTTTTTTTTTGTTGTTTTTTTTTTTTTTAGTGCAATTAGGGAGATTGGCCTCTTAGGTCTGAGGATTGAACCTTTTATTAGATTTACAAAAATGTAATCTTTGTTATTATTATAGTTTTATGAGTGACAAATCTAATTATGACAATTCACAATTGTTGAAATGAATTAAAGTAAATCTAATATATATATATATATAAGTGAGAATGTGTGTGGGGGGGGCACTTCTCCACCTATATACTCAACAAATTTTTGATCTACAGACTTGAAATTTAGTATATAGGATATTCAGACATTCATCCGAAAAAAGTGCTGCTGAGGGCTCAAAATTGAAAAATTGGTACGTGGGAGTCATTGGATTTTTATGTTTGCGAACTGTTTCATGAATGCACATGCATGAATAGTTCACATTACAGATTACTTATGTTAAGAATAAGTAGTTTGAAAATATCTTTTTAAGATCGTGTCATGCTAGTCTAATGGTTATCTTACTTCACTTGCTTTCTTTAGGTTTTGATTTCGATCTCAGCTTGAGTATTTTTCAAGAAGTGAACGGTTTAAAAAAAATATATTTGCATGCACATGTATGAATTAAAATATAATTATGTGTATTTTACGACTAAGCAATGGTGAGCGGCTTGCTAGTGTGTGTGTGTGTGTGTATATATATATATATATATATAGAGAGAGAGAGAGATAGAACTCTGGGATACAGTTGCCCTAGGATATGTTTTTTCTTTTCAGGTCATGATGTGGAATACAATGTTTTTCCGACCCTAGTTACAGTATTTGCCCCACCTTACGGTGTTATTTATAATGTGATGTGATTATATACATGTGTATTATATACTGTACTGTATTTTGTTACTAATTTTTAATGCCGTATCCCGGGGTTCTACTGTATATATACACATTTCTATAAAAAAAATTTTTTTTTTTTTGTATGTTAATATTTATATTAAAAACCCTTTCTTCTATTTATTTAAAAAAAAATTACAACTTTGTTATATATGAGTCGTGGAATTACATTCATCTGCAAAAGATCTAGCTAATTTGCATATTTTTTTAAACATTCATTTTAATTAATTCCTTATTAGTTTACTCGGTTTTCTTATAGGATGGTCATCTTTAATTAACTATTACGTGTAATTATATATTCATGCAGATATTCTACACGATTTATACTTGCGTAATATTTGCATAAAAAGGTTATAGTAAACACAAACCTGTTTCTATATATATTTATGTATGTGTATATATATTTGTTTAAAACATTTTGCCTGCCAAACTCTTCTGTCAGATTTTGGTCTACAGACATAAAACTTAATATATAGGGTATTCGAACCCATGCGGAACTTTATATTTGGGTTTTAACCGGGGGAAATCTGTGCAAAAGTGTAAAATTAAAAAAATGGAATTTGCCAGGTGATGGTTGAACAATGGCATTATGAATATGCATGCGTAACGTAATAACTATTATTTCATGTTTTAATTTTTAGCCTTGCAGTAAACATGTCTTCTTAGCTCAGGCATTAACATTAAAGGAAAGAGTAAATTGTAAGCTGAACTTTTTTTTTTTTTTTTAAACTTTTTAAATCATTGCAATATATTGGGTCCAATATAATATAATAATACAAAATCTGTATTAATCAAAATATCATATTTAAGCGTATTTTATGACTGGGTAATGGCGGGCAGCCTGCTAGTATAATATATATATAATACACCACTTAATCTATAAAAATTATTAAGATATTTTTAAGAGCGGGATGAGTTGTCATGACAACGAGAGAGCAAACGTTTGTTTATTATTTCAAGTTTTAACATTTTCAAGAGTTTTTGAATTTATTGTCTGACTTGCAACTGTTTTTCTGTGTACTGTATTCATTCTTTTCATCTTGTATTCCATCTATTCGACCATGCAGGACTATCATATTATGATGCAATATATGTTTCATCCAGTCATGTGTGTTTTTAAGTTGATAGTCTTCTGGAAATTTTAAAATGAGGTAGACATCTTATTTTTTAATCACTTTTCACTGCAGGTAGAATTCATACAGCCTTGTAGATAAGAGCGTTTTTAAGAGATATTGTATAGTGAATTTTATTTGGAAGTGCACTCTGTAGTAAAAGAAACTAAAATTTAAATGATATGAGATATCTAAAAGACATAAATATTACAACACTTAATCTAGAAGCCATGGAGCATGAAATGAATGCAGTTTACCCCAGGGGATCAATTGGAAAATCTTGGAGTTTGATAACCATTGATTAAAAAAAAAAAAAAAAAAAAAAAAAAAAAAAAAAAAAAACTGATCCAAGATCATGTCAGCATCTTTCGGCAATTTACAGTAAGCAGTTGGAAAGTTGCCGGAAAAGACAGACGATAAATTCAAAATGCTGAAAGCAAAATTTTAGCACAGTAAGATAGTAAGATTGAACTTGCTGTAAGCTTAATTATACGAAAGAAATATTTTTAAGAAAAGTATATCATTTTAATTTTTTTTTTTTTTTTTTTTTTGAGAAAAGTATATTTTTATATTTATTTACAACCAATGTTTAAGAGAAATAAGTTTTAAGACAAAAACTATGAACGAAAATCAAAAGTTTTTTTTTTTTTTTTTTCATGGAACGTATCTTTTCATCAATAAAATAAGTGCTTTTTATTTATATATTTTTTTTTTTTTTTTGTAACGATAAAAATTTTTTTACCATCGTAACAACTTTGATCAAAATCTTTTCTTTTTTTTTTTCCCCCCCTAATAGTGTAAGATAAGTAATATTTTTTCTATTAACAAAACATTGTCTGTTGACAGCTGATTAGTAATTGAATAATTACTCCAGCTTTTTCCGGCTTCTTTTCCGGCAGCTTACTGAAAATGTCAACACGAATTTGGGTTAGGTTCTAGATCGGTAGTGACAAAAGACATCTTAGGAAAACCGTTGCCGACAACAGTGTAAAATATTGCATCCCAGATAAAATAACTTCGACCATGTAAGCTTTATTTTCATAGTTTTCATTTTTAATAGTGTGTTTTTCTGGCATAATAGTTAGTGTTCACTAATCAGTTGGGAGAAGAAAGTTCCATCTTTGGTAAAGTTATATGAAATACTCGAAAAATTATACTTGATGTCTTCCGGTTAAACATTCCGCATTATATGGTGAATAATGAGTAAGTGGAGCAATCCAGAAAAAAAGGAGCCCTTCTCTACATCTTAGTAGGCATCAATGAAAAAGGAGATCAGTCTGTTATTTATTTTTATTGTATATTTTAATTGTTTAGTAGAATTTTGGAATTCAACTCTTGCATATATAAAATCGTTTAAAGATATCTCAGTATTCTGAACCTTTCTGGGATTTGTATTTGGTGTGTCCAATATTAAACTGTTGAGTGCATGAATTGTATTGTTATAAAGTTTTTTCAGAATGAAAACAAAATCCATTTAATGCTGGTAGATTGAGATTTGGTAGGTTTTATCTCTGACCCGAGGTCATTTACCAACTAATGTAAGTGAAGACAGTTGCTGTAAAATGTATTTTTTATTTTAGCTTTATATGAAGTTTCTTAACATTAGGAAAAGAGTAAGAAAACATTTCTAGAGAAGATGCATCTCCCAGTTGACTCCCCTGTGACAAGTGTTGCCAAAGCTGATGTCTGTATTATGTCTCTTTGTGTCTGTCTGCGACGCCTCATACCATTCTATAAGTCATTTCCATATGAATTTCTGAGATCATCTGTTTGACCCTTAAACAACTTTCGATTATGACCTACTCCTTGATTCATGCCAAGTTTGGTATAAGGTCAGACGTGTAGTGTATTTTTTTCATAATTCGTAACTAAAACAAAAATGCGTTTAATATTGATAAATTAAACACACAAAAATATTTTGTTGTACAGAAATGTGTGACATTTTACATTCTTCAGAATTAATGTACCTATTGACCTCTTCATGTTACGCTGCCACTGCCAGAGAGGGCAATGGCCAAATTACGGACATGATAACAGCAATAGTCAGAGACATGTAAAAAAAAAAAAAAAAATGAAATAAGTGAAATAGGACCATCATCTCAGAAATATTTTCAAAGTATTAAACCTGTGACAACATTTCTAGAAATCATTTTTATTACCTTATTATTTCTGAATTTTTACCTTTTTTTAAATACAAAATCTCAAATTGTTCTTGTCATCAGAAACTTAAGAAGATTATAGATATTTTTAATTCCTTTCTTAAGGCAATGGAATAATCACTGCAGCTTTTTAACAACCACTTATTTCAAGACTTCGATTATAAATGTAAAATATCTTTGTTTTTTATATATTTCATAATGGAAGAATTATTTTCATCCATTTTTAGAGATTTTACGTGTGTGTGTGTGTGTGTGTGTATTTATATAGTGTCAATATATATATATATATATATATATATATATATATATATGTATATATATGTTTATTAAATAATATAATAAAATGTTATGTGAAAAGAATTGAGCCAATATGTTTGAAAGCACATTTAAAATGCTTGGATGTTAATATATTTTCTGACTATATTTTGAAATAAAATCTAATCAAATAGAATTGGCAACACAATTTTTGGTATTTCCTTCTCTCATCCATATTTTTACTGGATATCCAGTTTAAATCATATGCGAGTCCACATTTGAAAGTTGAATTTTTCCAGAATTTTTTTTTTATCCAATGTTGAAAAAATTCTTTAGATTGCCAGTTTCGATTAAATAGCAAAATAATTAAATGCTATGATTTCTTATAAAAATCAAGTTGAACTATGTTTTATAATTGCTTTGCACTGAATACGTACTAGAATTCCATATCCTTTTAGATAGAGCTTTATACTAATAATAAATGTTGCAATTCTTCATTATTGGGAATATTAATATATGGGTGGGGGAGTAATTGAAGATTGTCTCGTTTTTATAAAGACAGCTTTTATATCATTTCTCGGCTGCTATAATCCTCTTTTCTCCAGCTTTTTTATTCATTTGCTTTTTTGACCTGATGATGATGATGATTTAATGAAGAATCAAAAACCTTTTGTGATACGTGTATTTTTTTTTTAACATGAAAAAGATCATTAGAAAATTTTTTTAAGTATAAAATAAGTTATAGGAAGGAATTTTGTTATTTTCAACAATATTTATGTATATCATTATGAACAGCATGCCAGAAGAGATACACTATCAAGCATATATTACTAGTGTGTTGACTTTATTCCATATCGAAAGAAATATTATCATGAGTCCAACCTTAAAGATCTTTTCAACAAAATAAAATGTGGTTAGAGATTTTTATCTTGGACCCTCAAAATCAACAGAGATTATACCATTCCTGTAATGATCCGGTCCCTGTTGATTTTGCGGTGGGAGTTTAGTTCGGTGTAGTTCTAGGAGGTTCACCCTCCCAGGATTTGCCTTCTTTTTTAGAGAAGGGGTTAGTTTATTGCTAATTGCCACTGACGCCATCACCCAGGGATGCCGACGAGGCTGCCCAGGTACTTTTGCAAGTCACAGTGCCTTTCCTTGGAGGGTGCTGACTTCTCAATTCCACTTTCCAACTGTTAAGTGTTGAGACATTATGTTGAAAAAAGATGGCGGTGAAGAATCAATGCAGTTCCAATCTTGAATGTTGAGTAATTCCTAGTAACAAAGATGGTGGCGAAGAATCAAATGTAGGTTTGCGACAGAGACAACAGCGAACTGATTGAAACCAAAATTCAACAATTTTTATAGTAACTTTGGAAGCTTCTGATTGGTTGATGATTATAACTTGTGGTTATAAAAACGATCGTTGAAATCATTGGAGTCCTACTTCATTAGGAGTCACAAACATTTTAACACCAATCCTGGTATCTAAATTCTTGCATGGGAGAAAACTAAATACCCTTTTCAACAGAATAGAATTATCAAAAATAAAACTTTCTAAAAGAAATAAATTTATTCAGCAAAATATAAAACAAACTCCCAAACTTGGTACTCACAATAACACACCAAAATTCCCACAAAAAATCTGCATGATCTTAAATGACCATAGAAAAGTTGATTATGGCATTAAGCACAAACAAAAGATATTGCTAAATTTTCTAATAGTGAAAATTAGTTCATGTTTTATCCATAGCTTGAGTAACTTTTTATAGAATACATGGCCAACGCCAAATAATTCTGCTAGTCTTGTATAAAGAAAAAATAATTCAGTTCAATTAAAAATCTGTTTTTTATTTTTTATTTTTACACTAATTCTTTAATAAAAATTAATGCAAATTTATGCTTCAATAATCAACATATCATGCAAATGCCTTTTTTTTTTTAATTGAGAATCTAATGCCTTGATAAAATGAAGTTGATATTGAAGAAAAAAAAATTCTTCAAATTGAAAAATTTTTGACTTTTTTTTTCCTTTTTGCCGTTGGCCGTCTTGAATTAAGGGTAATTTATTTTCTAGCTGTAGAAACTGTCGCTCAAATATCATGCACAAAGTTTTAAAATTTCGCTTGTTTATAATTGTGGCTTGCAGATTTGATCAAACATAAAAATTGCCTTGGTCAATGATGAGTAAAGTTCTTTGAAAAAATAACTCCATTAATTCATTAAAAAGCGCTTAATTGTGAAAATGTAAGCACACATTATTAAAAAGCCATTGTTGGTGGATCAGTATAAACAAATCATTAAAAGGACTTTAATAGTGAAAATTATAAAAATGCCATTAATAATGAATGACAATGTGAACAAAAATTATTAAAAACCTACAATGATTACAATGTTAATTTTTTTCTTCTCATTAAAAAGGTTATGTATGTTTGGTTTAATTTGGTTAAGAAATTATACTATGGTTTTGGTAATACAAGTTTTTTAAATCCCCTTCATCTGCAGATACATCATAAGAATTTACAATACATAGTCTTAAATTTTTCGATATATATATAATTTTCTCTGGAGAAGTTGCAGTTTGTTTTTTATTTACAAATGCATGCTGGACCAAACACAAGAATGAATGTGTAAATTTACTGAAGATCTAAATATGTATACATATTTTTTCTCTGTAAAAGTTGTTTTGTGAAATGTTTATATACATTTAATCTTTTTTTCTCTGTTGCAATCGTTTTAACAACAAATGTTTTTTTTTTTTTTTTGTATCAAGTCCATTGCCAGGCCAAATGTTTCTTAGTGACACCATTTTTTTTTAAATTTTAGTAACTCTTTCTTTATATAAAGAAGAATAGAATTCCATAATATGAGAATATTCAGAGCTCAACCAATGAGAATGGGCGGAATTCAGTTTGCTGAGTATTGTACATGTGCCACAGATGAACTTGTTTCATCATTTATCCTGCGGAGACACCCATCGTCTCACAATCGATCATGAAAGTTAACTTTTCCAGTTAGGATACAAAGAGATACATTTCTCTCTAAGGAAGATCTTTTGGGTGCTATGACAGATAGGGAATTCTGGAAGGGTATAGTGAGTTCTATCTCGGCTGATGCTGCAGGATGATGATTTCGAGCGAAAAATAGGAACTACTTCCTATAAAGATATGATGGTGTTGCTCCTAGGATGTAATGTTGGATTTTATAACGATTAAATGTGTCTAAAATGTCATTCTGAAGTTACATAAGATAGTGGCTAATAGTCTAGATATAATAAATTTGTATTTTGTTGTTGCAAACCTACGGTACTTTGGTCCTGAGGGGAATTTCTGCAATCGAAATATTATATTATTTGGATTCATCGTGTCATTTTCATAACTCAGGAATTTGGACAGAATTTTGAATGGAACACTTTATTTACTTCACGGAGGTAGCATGCTCTTATTCTAAGTAATTCGCAATTATATTTTTTGGTTGCCCACACTGAGAATTGAACCTTCAACCTTTAGGAAAATATCACTTTTACAATTGATTTTTCCAAGTAACCACTGTGCTATGGGTCTTTGCAGACAGTTTTAGTATGAATTTTAAGAGCCTTAAACCTATTTTTATTTCTAGTTGTAAATATTACTATTTATTACTATATTACTAAATATTTTTTTTACTGTATATATGTTGTTTATAACAGCTTTGACATGATACACCTGAAGAAGGTTGGAGATTACGTTGACCGAAACGTTGTGAAAATGACACTCAAGATGAGAACAGTAGTCTGATGAATCCAAATAATACAATTAACTAATCCTCATCTCAAAAATTCAGAAATATCACAATAATTACATATAATAATAACAAATAAATTTGTTAGTGAGAAACAAAGTTTAATTTAACTAAAAAATCTATTTGAGTTTAACTATGAAAATCTGATAATTTTATAGTTATATAATAATAATCATAATAAAATTGTAGAGTCAGCATAATGGCATTACTCCAAAAAGTCACAAAAGATTAAGGAGGATGGAAAGACAGAGAAAGCACTAACAAGACCTCCACAGGATGAGTGTGAAGAGGACTGAGACATTGAGGAGGCTTGGTGGCATCCAAATTTCAGGGAACACCAATAGTCGTTGCCAGCAAGAAGACAATGGTAAACGGCTGTTGTGATATTGCAAATTAATTTGCAAATGCTATTGAAAGAGATGAAGAGTACTGGAAACCTGGGAAGACTTGTTCACACTCAGACTCTAGGGAACACCACTGATTGTTGTCAGTGAGTAATCTCATGATGATCTGTGTGAGAACGCCTAATGAATCCAAATAATATGGTTACTTTTTTTCCTATCAAAAGAATCTTATACTTGGTTTCAAATTCTGATTTTATAACATGTTATGGTTCTGAGAAATGTTTGCTCAAAATTGACCTGAAAATCTAAATGATTGTATTTGACATATTTGGAAATGCATCCTTTTTTAAATCTTTTCAAAGAAAAACCTTCAAGAAATGAGAACAAAACTGCTTATCCCAGTAACCTGTCAGCCTCTCGAATGTGTGTAGATGGTCATCAGGGCTCCCTTCATCTTATGAAATAAAAAAAAAAAAAAAAAAAAGTAAAGAAAATTCTTTACAGCAATTCTCTTCAATTTCACACATGACAGAATCGTGAAAATCGCATTATCACTTTCCTAATGAAAAATCCATAAATTTGCAGAAGCAAAGAATCTGGGGGCAAGGTGGGCGTTTATTTTTATGTTTGCTACTTGTTCTTTTTGCTAGCGACCATGAGCTGATTATGCCATTTTATTAAGCCTAACATTCTCACTACCCGGGACCCATCTTAAAGGTGGGCAGTAATATGTATGGGAAAAAGGGTGGCTAGATTTTAAGTTAAGAGATGCAACTGTTTGCATGATGGGAGCATTTTCACTTACCATTTTTAAGATTTAGAAGGAAAAAAAGAGTTAAGAAAATAAATCTATAAATTTTATCTGTCATATATATATATATATATATATATTCTCCGATAAGAAGCATTTAGATTTGAAATGCCATGGCCTAAAGAGATTTCTCGTTTTTTTTTTCTCTTGTCTTCTTTCCTTATTGATCTGATGATACGATCAAGTTCTATGTAACTTTTATTCCTCATCTTTTATATATATATATAATATATATATATATATATGAAAACATTTTAAAGTTTTGTATTTTTCTCACTTTTCAATAAGAGTATGTACTTTTGTGAAACAAACAATTTTATAGATATTTAAAGCTTTTGAATAAAATATTCTCTGAATTTTAATATGATGACAGTTTTATTTCCTAGTTTAGTTGCATAAACATTGTTGACATAAAAACAACTAAAACCTATTTGCATTTATGTCACTTTTTATCATCTGTTTAGTTCTCGGTCAGGGAAAGAAATACTTCTTACCTGAGACAGTTGTCAAATAAAATATTTGTAAGAAAAGTCCTAAAATGATTTGGAAAATCGCTTGAAGAAGACATGAATTGTGCTCCGTTTGGATAATGGTTTGTGTATTTGAAATTCAATCTTGTATTCCTTTATTCCGCATATAGTCAGAACGTATCCCCGCATTGTGCAGGAAAAAATAATATATTGAAAAAATTTAAAAGATAAATATCAGAATATCAATTCTGAGGAAAGAGAAAAGTAACTGTAATAAAAATAATCGGACAAATTTACCGATGCAGATGTCTTAACTCCTAGCGAATATTTGTTGTTTTTTCAGGAAGGTGAAGTATTCTGGAATAAGCTGTGTTTATTTCATTCTTTTGTCATAAGAAATTAGCACAGTAGATTTGGTGGTGGGGAGAGTAGATAATAAGATGCAATTAAAAATGGCAGCCACCTTCGCTTTGGAATGCTTACTCGGTAGAGTAACGTAATGGGAGAAAATATAGTAAATGTTTTTAAAAAATTAATAATTTTTGGAAACATAAATGAGAGCTTAGACTAATGTAGCTGCGCAACAGATTTGCATATGAAGGTTTTGTTTATTAACCTATTATGTCTGGATGTGCAAGAGATCAACTATTTACTATGTAGATAACAACATGGGAATTGAATTTGAACTCGTCTGATTAAGACAGACATGCTCACTATCCTTCAGATAGATTTATAACAAGAATAAATGTTGTCTATCCTAATGCTCTATTGCAGAGTCATTATTTGTCTAATCCATAGAAGTGCATTAATAAATTTCCTGGATGTTTTTATAGATTTTGATGCAAAAGCAAATTTCTTTTGAAAAATATTTTTGTCATTTTATTCCTATATATATATGGCTTGGGCTAATTTGATTGAGGAACAGATTTGCATATAAAGGTTTTAGTTATTAACCTAATATATATATATATATATATATATATATATATATATATATATATATACCTATTCTTTTCTACCTAATCAATCAACAAGGGTTTTATCACTCAATGATGAACCCCTCCATGGACTTTAGCCATCTAACTCTGTTCTGAGCTATCTGCTGCCATGTGGGACCCATGTGCTGTAGGTCGTCTCTTCATCTCGTTCTGTCTTTTCTTTGGCCTCTTATGTTCACGAGATGTCCATTCTGTTGTCCTGATGGATCATCTGTTATGTTGTTTGGCCAACCCACGATCTCTCTTCAGATTTTTTTGTTTGTGGCCATATTGTGTACCCACAGGTAGATGATCTTGATGATTTTTGCGATTTTCATTCATGCTTGACAAAGAAGGTCTATTAGCAAGGAGGTCCACTTTCTGCATTGCGCATTTATGCACCTCCAACTAAAACCACGGCTAAAAGAAGTTCATTTTTGTAGGATGCACATCCTGTCACATATTCTGCACCTTATTTCTGATGCTATTAGTTTGTTTTGTTTACCGTAGCTTACAACCTCATCCAGCATCTGTAATAACTTGTCCAGCATGGTTAGATTAATTGCCATGTGCTGCTACTCTATGATTAAAATTAAAAACTAAATTTTTTTTTTTTTTTCTTCAAATTTATCAAAAGTCGTCTGTGATTTGATTTTCTTAAATCATGTAATTGGTTTTGATCAAAATTATAATAAGGTTATAAAGAATTATATGTCGATTTTGATATTTGTAAGCAAACATGAAAAAGGTGCAAAATGATCTTCAGAAATTAATTTTCCTCTCCTGTTTTCAAATATATAATCTCACAGAATTTGTATATGAAGAATATACAGATCGAATTCTCTTAAATATTTTATGATCTCCCATAATGTTGAAAATTCTTTCTTTTCAACTGTTATTTTTTATTTGGTATTGTTCTTTTGTTTTTTTTTCTTTTACCAAAAAGCTTTTGTCCATTCATAATTTTGCAAATTGATCTGAGATTTATATTTATTTTCTTATGGTCATTTAAACTTTATTTTAACAACTAACTCTGTATACTAGTATATTGAGCTCTATTAGAAGAAAAATTTTAATAATGTGGTAAATGTGTTTTTAAAATTTCCTATATTTTTCTTCTCATTTCAGAGAGGAGCATTTGTGAGCGAACCTGCTATTTTGGTGAAACGTAAGGGCCACAACAGCCAAATTTGGTCAATGGAAAAGTTTGAAAACAAGATCATTGACATGCGAGAGCTATATGATGAACGCAAAAGTTTGGAACGCCCTCTGATGGTAGATGAAGAAACTGATACTGAATTGGTCTGTGTTTGCTTGTGCATGGCTTGTCTTCACCTTGGGATGGGAAATATTACGCATACATGTGCACACAACAATAGACCAACAGACTTTGTTTACAAAATCATCCAATCAACTTTAGACCAGGCTATTATTAGCTATTTTATATCATAATATTCTTAAGCAGCTAAGTATAAAACCATTCATGCGTGTGCATACCCATGGGCTATTATCACCTCACATTCAACATCAATTTGGTAGCCATTTTGTCAGACATTTTATTTGATGTTTCTGATTTTTTTGGATGAAGATTAATCATGTGTATTATTCCAAAAGAACCCATGGCATAACAGATAAAGTACTAGGTAAAATTCAGTTCTAAGTGACACTCTTCTAGAGGTTGAAGTTTCAATTTTAGTGCAGCAATACTCAGTATACAATTGTAAATTAAGACTTCTACCTGATCATGGCTGATGGAACGAGAGCATGCTACCCTCATGGATTATATAAAGAGTGCTTTTCGAAATTCTGTCCAGATTTTCAAATTCGACAAGCATTCCTTGAACTTATTTTTGCCAGTGTGTCTACCATATACACACACAACTTATCAAGAATAGTTATTCAGAAACCAAACTGAATCGAATTATAAGATGTTGATGCTGAAGGTTTGAATGTTGTATCATTGTTAGATATGGCTTCTTTGGAGCAAATGTTATGAGTTTTGACTTGTATATAAATCTGCTTATATTTCATTAGTTTCTATACCTAAGCAAACATTGTTGGGGTTGGGATTATCTTTGTTATAAAGCGGATCACATTATCGTCTTTATTGCTGCATATGGTAACCAATATGCTTTTCTTTTCTGTTGTTGCTTTGCATCATATCTGCATGCCATACTATGATATCTCCTCTTGCAGTGGTGGCTCACCTCTGGACATACTGTGGAACTGCAGCACCTGATATTTATTTTCACCAATATACAGCCCCCCCCCCCCAAAAGAAAAAAGCTTGTTATCATTTGGCCTGGTGTTGAACAATAAAAGATTTATTCAATATATGAACAAGAAATTCAGAGCTTCATAGATTTTATAACTGATTTTACCAATTTTCGGAATGTTTATTTGATTAACACAAAGTGAAGAGAAGAAATAGATTTCAATATTTGAAAAAAAATTTTCGTTAAAAGTTAAAGATTTAAATGCTTATATTAAAATTTAGTAAAGTTGTATACAATAAAAAAAAAACATGAGAAAAGATGAACAAAAGCAAATAATTGAAGACGATATTTATTTTTCAGTAAATTTTTCACAACAATATTTGAAGAATTTAATGAAAATTAAACATTTTTTAGAAGAAATATGTTATATACATTATATTCAATTGTTTTTGTTCTTGTTCACCATTCTGATTTTTTTCTGCATTGCATACAGTCTTAATAAATGTATATATACTTATGAGCAATTCTTCAAGTTAACTACCGTACCCTATTATTAAGTTTGAATTTTTTAAGCAACACCATCAAAGCTTAAATTTATGAGCCACCACTGTTTGCATGTTACAAAATATTAGTGTCTGTGTTCAAGCTCAATATTTTTTGCTCTAATGTATCACAAAACAAGTACTTTTTATGCCTTGCTTCACATATTTCTTTTTTGAACATTTTTATTGTTGTTGTCCTGTCGGATATTGAGAAGGGTGCAAGATTAACCTAATGAATACTGTTGCCATCTCTAGAATTGTCTGTGCCGATCAGATATGTTAAGGTGTTTTATACGGCAATATTCTTGAGAAAATGATCAACCTGCAATTTCATCTAAAACATTACTATAAAATGTAAATTATTGTAATTAACCTGATGATTTTCCTCAAGAATGAAACATAAACATTTCTGTGTATCTTACTTGCCATAGGTATATCTTCAAACTATTACTAAATTCTAAAATATTATGCACAGCTAAAAGCGTAATGGTGAGAAGCCTTGACTGTCATTTGGGCGGTCGGGTTTCGATCCTGGCTTGAGGCAGTTGCCTGTCTAGCTGCACTGACGAGCTGTGAAACAGTGAAACACTACTGTATGTGGATGACTATATATATATATATATATATATATATATATATATAAACACTCAGCTGATCATTGTCTTGACATTTCTGTGCTCCAAATGAATCCGTCATAAAATAATTTTAAAATAAAATCTTACTTTTTTTGTTTTGTTTTATTTTACTTCAAAGTTCTCAGAAATCAAGGGGCCCACTATCTAGGGCTAACACTTGTCTTTATATGAGATACATAGATATTTGAATGTTCCATTAAAGGTCCTTATCTCTCAAACACCGAGTTAGTAAAGAAATTGAGAACATAATTTTCTATCCCCCAATTAAGCATTTTCAAATATTGTATTATATATCATTCATTTTGGTCTCATGGTCTTACTGGATTCCAGGACAAGAATTTATCTAGTCTGGTGGAGTATCCAGCTTCGTACTGTTACTTGAGGCAACGTCACTTGGAGAAAGTGCACCATTCCTCATAAAAGCTAATCTAAGTTAGCCATAGTGAAAAGATCTTATTTGGGCAGCGAATACGAAATGTGATTTTGAATATTTGGTCAGGGTTTACTTCTAGGGTAAAAGTATCCTCATGCCAAGTTGTTCTGACAAACTCATTGTACAAAGAGACCTTAGACACTCCAGGATTGTGTCTAGTAGGCATTCAAGTTCTCTCCTTACAAGAATACAGCTGGAAATTATAAGTGAAAGATAGGA